>NW_015557078.1:918-12083 GCF_001515605.1 Sinocyclocheilus anshuiensis
AACTTGTAACTAATGTAACTTGTCTTAAGACACAGAATAACTTATATTAATTTTACCAAACAAGAACTTTGTGACGGTACCTTCGTTTTTTTTCTCTCTGTAATTCAACGGCACGTTGTCAGTTATTCCTTCCTTGTATTATTATTATTATTATTAAAAGGGCTATTATAGTCGCTCATTTAAGCCATTAGTAATCGCACGTTTATATTTAATTAAACTATTAAATTAACTTAAACTAAACTATACTAAACGAGCGTTTTATAGGCTATAGCCTATTCCGCGCTCAAGCGGATCGCATAAATAGCTAGAACATTTTATATAGGCATCTTATTACTAAACTGTTTGCGGAGTCAGTGTCGGCTGCAAAGATGAAGTTGACTGATGAACGACTTTATTCTTGAAATTTAATTATTTTTATTCTCAATATTTTATTTCTACATTTTTCTGGATATTTAATGAGTTTAATCTCGCATTATAGGCTAATGACTTTATTCTGGAGATGTTTTTATTTTATTTTAATTGTTTGGCCCTATAATCCTCTTTCTTACTCTCTCATTTGGCACGAATCCAAATGTTTCCATATTCACAATGTTGGCTATTTGAATTTGAATGCTACAGACTGTTATTTATTAGGCCTATGTAAACCAGGCTTTGTACTTAACCCGCTTTCCAATAAACAAACATACATACATACATATCTATCTCATGGTCTTCTTCACATGAGCAAATAGGCTATGTGCTTGGCCCGAGCTCAGGCTGAACAGCACGGATTGTACTACGGGCTGTTTTAATTAACCAGTGTATCTAGATTCTATAGTGTATCTATATGTTTGGTTGACTGTATTTTATTCTGATAATGAACAGGCTGCAGCGTTTGCAATGCTGTAGGCCTATATGAAAGGTGCATTTCTCTCGTACTGCAGAGATGGCTAATCAGCATCGTCAACTTCATCTTTGCATAATAATAATAATAATAATAATAATAGCCTACAAGGAAGGAATAACTGACAACGTACACGTTAATGAATTACACTGGGCCTTGTTCGTTGGTAGTGGTGTGTGTGGGGACGTGAAATACTGTAAACTGTGAAAATGAAGTCTCAAAATCCAAATGAACCGAACAAGATCGACTCGAACTAGACATCAATTAATGCACGCGTGTCACCTGATCCACAGATGAACAGATTCCTTTTTGCATGAGCAATTTATGATATTTTAATGCAGAACAGAACATTTTTATTCGCAAACATGTCTGTATTTGTACAAATCGCTGCACAATCATTTAATCCTGAATTCCACACTCAAATTGAAAGGTATTTGTTTGTGGTTAGTAAGATACATATATAAAATGTATGCAGTACAAGGATAATTGTGCGTTCATATATTAAACCTTTTGAGTCTAATATCATCCCATATAAGATGGTGTGTGTGAGTTTGTTTTATTGCCAAGGGGGTACTTGGGTATGCCTGCCAACTATGCGAATTTGTTCTCTTTGTGCAACAATGTTACATATCCTTCCATAAAACATACCCGCTATGAGGGTTACCGGACTTTTTCCAGTGGAGTATGTGCAGCAGATTGGATTTTAGGGTGGAAAAAGACTGTGTTTGTTTTGAGTTTAATGAACTAATGGAAGGTCAGGTGTGCTTGCATCTATTAATCATTTTGAGTCTAATTTCATCCCATACGCCTGGACCAAAAAATGCCTGGGCTGATTTTTTTGTCCCAGTCCAGCCCTGATTGGCAGTAGCAAGTCTCGGTACTTGCTCTGCCACAGCAGCAGCAGCATAGCAGATCTATTCCCACAAGACAAATACATTAACATTGTCATGTACATTACCATGCCAATCCCTGCATGACAGAAATAAATTTTTATTAATAAAATATATATATATATACACACACACACACACACATTTGGTTGACCGTTTTCGTTAAATTCCGATATTGCTGTCGATAGGCTGCGGGCATTAATTCGCAAGCTCACAGAATGGTTGCTTTAACCACATTGTGGTCCAAACACTGCTCCACTGGCAAGGCAGAACACGCTTGCTGTTACACTGCAGAAGTAGACCCCGCAAGTCTTTTGGCCACCCTAGTTTACCTGCTACATTCAAATGCAACAAAATAGCACTCAACTTCCATTTCTCTAAATGGCGGAACAAACTTCATGTGCTTCGTAACAAATGCGGAGCAAGCGTCAATGTTTATGGATTCTCTACTCTCTGGTGGAGAAACAGCCTGCATACGAACAGGGGAGGAAGGAACACAGGAACGTGGTGTAGGCACAGGTTTTTGGCATAAGGATTCTAACTCCATAGAACATAACATCTCTTTCAGCCTCAATTTCTACAGTATGAAGATGAACAACCTGTAACCATATTCTTGCTTTTTGAGTGCAAGGTCTAGCTCTTTAAATCTAATAGCGAGTACAGGGTCAAAGCGTGGACTTGCAGGATCAATACTGGGAGCCAGATCTGCAAGAACAGCTTCTTCTGCAGTCCCAATATGCTCCAAAACCTCTTCTGAATCCGCAGGCAGGATTCCGGTTTTAACTAGCTCACAAAGCAGCTCTTTTCAAATTACCCACTTAGCAGCTTCTTTGGAAACAATTTTAAAGAAGTCTGCGATCATTAGCAAGTCCTTCTTTCTGCACTTATTAGAGACTTCAATAGAAGGAGCCAAAGTGAACGCAGTCAAATCAAATTCCATTCTTACCGATATGTCCTCTCACCCCCCAAAAAAATAAAAACAATCAAGCAAAGCACACGGTCTATAAACAAAATTCCACCAAATTTCTTAAATGCGAGTGAAATTAGGCAGAGCTTTAGACAAGCCCCCAAATGTTATGTTCCCAATTAGATTTCTAGGGGCAAAAGGGAAGTAACATTTTAAAGTAAAGGTTTGAACCATTCTCAGTCCCAGCACTCAGTACACAAAGTAAGATGCTAGTAAATTTATTTACAATAAACAAATGGCATATACACAGTGCAAAAAGATCGCTAAGCAAACAATATCAACATAAGAGAAGCATCTCTTCAGGAGTGGGTAAAGCCAAAATAACAAACAAAAGATTACTACCTGTAAGAAGGAAATCTAGCTAACCTCTAAGGATAAAAGTAAATACAAATAAACAACAGAATTCTTACCTGAATTCCTAACTAGCAAAATCAGGAGAAAATGAGGACAAAAGAAAATGGCACCCGACTTCCAACTGCTCCAGCACTAAAAAAAAAAAAACGCTCAAAGCTTGCACTGCAGCCAAATCACATTTAAATTTTTAAGGTTTTAAATTTAGGCTTAATACATAAAACTGCACACTACAGCCATAACACCCATATTAAGCTTAAAACACACCAACAAGAGCAACACTCTGGGACTGGCAACATCTTGACACACTCATGCTCTTGGGAGAAGGAACATCTCACTGGTTCACTCTCTTGATCTTCATAAATACTGGTTCCTCTTGACATTGACGAGGAGCAGCTGGTAGGTCCAATCACCTAGATTAGGACAGGGAGGAGCACAGAAAATTGGACAAAACATACAACAAAAACTACAACTCCCAGAAGGCCGTTGGGTCCATTGGCAGCATATCATGAAAGACATACACCATGATAATAAAACACAAATTCATACGTCCTGGGACGTAACACCCCCACCCATAAGTTACAAATACCACTGTATTTTGTAATCAAGGCAAGCAGAGTCAAACAACAGTCACATTTCACCTCAAGTCTCACAGGTCAACCAAATTAAATGATATTGTGGTGGAGGTTAGCTGTTTTGTGGCTTATTAATTTTTGTAACAGATCGCTGTAACCCCTCAGTTCAAGCAGCACGTAAATCGATCATCTCTTCCTTTTTACTAGTTATAACATGAAATAAACTCGAATGAACATCAGAAGGGATCTTGTTTCAACGGCAAAAAGATGTCAGTACAAACCATTTTTCAAGTTCAAGTCCATCAACGTTAATCTACTCTTTGGTATGGTTTGTTTGTGAAAAAAAAAAGGCAGATTCAGCATTATGATTGGTCAGATCGCCTGTCAATCAAACTCCCAGTTAAGGGTCAGTTACTTAAACAGTGAATACCTGCACCAGGCAAAGGTAAATGCGCACGTCTCAAAACATAATTCTTTATTCAGACTTCAATGCTGTAAATATGCTGAGGATCTTGTCTGTTTGATTTTCATCATGTTCATTTGATGTTTGCTACTGTGATGAATATGAAAATAACTTTTTAATAAGTAGAGCACATTCCTGATATTATAGTGCCTCTATTATGCTATCTGAAAGGTTCATAATTTGGTTTTGGGAGTCCCCAACAACAGGCTTACATGCACGCAAGGTCAAAAAAAAAAAAAAAAAATATTTTTTATTTCAAAAAGAATTTTCATATATGCATTTAAGATGACCCAAGTCTGTTGTGATTGGTGTACTGCTTACAACACATTTCAGAAAAGAAACACTCAACACCAGTACTGTTAATAATACATCCTATTATAATAATGATAGTGCTCCACTCTGTTCTAAAAATAATGAATCAGAGGGGAAAAAAAGTCATTTTACACTGATGTCAGTGAAACAGACCCATAGCTTGGTAGTAAAGACCCAAACAATAATGGTATATGTCGAACACAGACAGAGTACTGATAAAGCGCTGCAGTTTCTAAACTAACATATTGCTCCATCTTTTATCATGACCCCAAGTAGTAAGAACAACAGACATTCTATATTAATCAACACATTTCTGTGTTTCACAACGAAACACATAGCGTCATACACGGCAGTGAGGAACGGCCAGCGGGCTTGAGAACGGCACGGCCGGCAGATTCGACGAAGGAGCGGCCGGCGGGCTTGCGGCATCCACATGTGACGACCCCGGGCTGGACTCCGCTTCGTCCACGGTGAAAGCCGATCCGGCGATCCTCAGTGCGAATTTGATGTATTTCCTCAGCGACCAGCACGGATCAGCTCTAGGCATGACGAAGCGGATATCGTCCTCTTTTGGAAGGCCAAACAAAGTAGTTTCGCTTTCACAACGAAACACACAGCATCTTCACGACATGGCGGCAGCAACAATACTACAACAAGAATAAAAGTTACGCCTTCTGTCTTTGCGTGAACATTTGGGCGGCGTTATGCAAATTTTCCCACACAGTGACGTAAACATGTGGGGGCGTGTTAGAACGAGCCGTTTTAGGTAGGCATGGTTGACTCTTAACTTTTATAAAGAATATCTCTTTGGATTTTATACTTTATTCTTTGCAAATTTAGAGATCTTCTTTATGCACCAAGAGCTTGTAACACTTCAAAGAGAAAGGAAAAATTGAAATCGCATCATATGACCTCTTTAAATGTATGCAGCTACTTCATGAAGAGGAAGCAGTAGAGAGATCAGGGGTGCTTTTCCCAAACGCATTGTAAGCCTAAATTGATGGTAGCTCCATTGTTGACAATAGGTCTACGATCTACTTAGGCTTACGATGCTTTTGGGGGATACAGCCCAGGGCTGCGTTTCCCAAAAGCATTGTAAGCCTAAAGCCCCGTTCACACTACAAGCGACAAAGCGACACGATCCCATTCATTTCAATGGAGAGCTGGCGATTTCCGGCGACAAATGCCACAGCGGCCGTTGGCGACGGATGGGGTGTGTCCAGCGACGTGACAAAGGAAAGGACAGCCAATATGAAAGAAGACGGCAGAGCTCATGTGATTGTTCTCCTCTCAGCCGTAGATAAACATACGCAATGGAAAAAAGTAGGCTCTGTTTCTCATTCATTTTTGGTTGTTTGTACATATTGAATTCATATTTATATTATATTTAGTCTTTTGCCTCCAAAATGTTTGTATTTAGCAGCAAGAAACCTGATTCGCTGTCAAGGCAACCGGTAGTGAGAACGCCCACTAGCAACCTCATCGCCAGCCCCTGGCGACCTGCAGCGACAAAGTCGCTGTTAGTGTGAATGCAGCTTAACTTGATCGTAGGTCCATTGGTTTCAATGGGTCTATGATGTACTTAAGCTTACAATGTTTTTTTTTAAACGCAGCCCAGATTAGCAGGAAGTGTGGAGGAGGATCCCAGGCCACCCAGCTCTCTCATGAAATCAGTCTCTGGTTCAAATCGTACATTTGGAAGAGAGCATGTGAACTTCAACTCATGATTGGAAGGTGTGAATAATAATGACTGTCCAAAAATGAGATGCATGTAGCTTTACACACCCAAACACTTAAAGTGAAAGTGAAGTGACATGTGGCCAAGTATGGTGTCCCATACTCGGAATTTGTGCTCTGCATTTAACCCATCCAAGTGCACACACACACACACACACACACCGTGAACACACACCCGGAGCAGTGGGCAGCCAATGCTGCGGCGCCCAGGGAGCAGTTGGGGGTTCGGTGCCTTGCTCAAGGGTCTCACCTCAGTCGTGGTATTGAAGGTGGAGAGAGCGCTAGTTCTGGTGATTTTACCAGTTTCTTGTATATCTACACTACTGTTCAAAAGTTTGGGGTTGGAAATTTTTTTTTAATGTTTTTGTAAGATTTCTCTTTGCATTTTTGTCATAAAAATAAAGTAAAACAGTAATGTTGTGACATTAACAATTCAAAATAACTGTTTTCTATTTGAACAATTTAAAATGCTTTTTTTTTTTTCTGTGATCCTTCAGACATCATTCAGATGTGTTGATCTGGTACTCAAGAAACATTTCTTACTGTTATCAGTGTTGAAAACAATTGTGCTGCTTAGTATTTTTGTGGAAACTTTGCAGTTTGATCTAGGAAATGACTTCAATGCCACACACACACTCTTGCTAATTCTTCATCAGAGGAGAGATGGAAGTAGATACAGAATGAAGAAAGACCTTGTGTACAAAGAGACCACGGTCAGTTACATGACACGAAAGAAGCAAGAATCACTCTAGGGAGAGGAATCGGAGCGTGTGCATGTAGCAGACCTTGTAAAAGTGTGCCGTGTATGAATGTATTTGAAGGATCTGTGTGGGAGGATGTGGGAAAGTGTTCCTGAGACAAACCTTTTGAGTGGTTGTGTGTGTTAGATATGGTTATATCCGGGGAATGTTTGTGTGTGAAACAGACCTTGTGAAAGGGTGGTGTCAGGGGATGTTTTGGACTGTACAGATCTGTGGGTGCCTCGGCTGTGTGTGAGAATCTGAGTGTGTGTTTGTTCATAGAACCAGTCCAGACTGGCTGAAGAGCTTTAGTGTATGCCACTTTTAGGAATGCAGCACTTTAGAATTCTCTCATTAATTGAGATGTTGCTTACTTTGATGACTCATGAATGCTGTGCCAGTTATGACTCGTATCATATCATTAAATTTGCAGATGACACAACAGTGGTGGGCCTCATCAGCAACGAGGACGAATCAGCCTATAGAGAGGAAGTTAACCAGCTTGTCATCTGGTGTCACAGCAACAATCTGTCACTGAATGTCATCAAGACAAAATAGATTATTGTTGACTTCAGGAGGAAACAGACAGTTCATAATCCACTTACAATTAATGGCAGTACTGTGGAGTCAGTCAGAAGCACCAAGTTTCTGGGGGTACATATCACTGCAGACTTGTCATGGACCACTAATACCACTAATACTGCACTTCATAAGGCAGATGAGGAGAGTAAACCTTCCCCCTCCTGTTCTTACAACCTTTTACAGTGGCACAATAGAAAATATTCTGACCAGCAGCCTCTCAGTCTGGTTTAGTAGCTGTACGGCATATCAAGTATATCCAGAGAGTGGTAAGGACAGCAGAGAAAATCATCAAGACCTCTCTACCGTCTATAAAGGAATTACATCTGACACGCTGCCTTAGTAGAGCTTCCAAAATAATCAGTGACTCCACCCATCCTGCCAATAGTCCATTCACCCTTCTGCCTTCTGGCAAACACTATCAAAGTATGCGATGCAAGACTGCCAGATTCAGAAATAACTTCTTTCCACAAGCTATTAGACTGCTCAATTCACATTGACATATACAGATATACTGGTTGATGGACTGTTGATTATATAGGTATGGACTGATTGATTCATTTATGTTATTCTTCCCTATGCTGCTACCTGATGGACTGCTGTTATATATGTACAGATTGGTTGAATCATTTATGTGGTTTCTTCTGACATTTATGAGCAGTATTGATTATACACTTATAGTGTAATCATGTGCAATAAATTCATTTTTGCACGACCTTAAGATGTATAGTAATGTATATGATGTTATTTGTTGTCGTGATTAGGGATGGGTATCGTTTACATTTTATCGATACCGATACTGCTTATCGATACCGGTACTTATCGATACTGTTATCGATTCTATTTGGTGCAAAAAGATATGAAGTGAAAAGTTGTTGAAAATTTCAACTTATTTTATTACTGCTGAACTTTAGCAACTGTATTAAAGTTCTTCAGTCAAGTGTAGAGAGTTATTTTTCTCTGTGTTTTATTTTATTAACATTAAAGGAATAATTCACCCAAAAATGAAAATTGTGTCATGATTTACTCACTCTCAAGTTGTTTTAAACCTGAATGAGTTTCTTTCTTCTGTTGAACATAAGTTATTTTGAAGAATGTGGGAAACTAAACAGTTGCTAGTCCCCAGTGACTTTCATATTTTTTTTCCTACTATTAAAGTCAGTGGGGACCAGCAACTGTTTGGTTACCCACATTCTTCAAAATATTTTCTTTTGTGTTCAGCACAAGAATAAATAAAAAATAATACATGTTTGGTACTACATGACTGAGTAAATAATGACAGAATTAAATTTTTTGGGTGAACTATCCCTTTAATGACAAGCGGCAGCATGTTTAGTATTGCCGCTTTAAGAGCTGCACCATGCATCTCTTTTTCTCTCAACTGTTTACTTTCACTTTAGACATTAATTGTGTTTATATGTAAACCTTTTGTGTTTTGACAGTATTAGCGCAATCAGACGATAACCAAGATAACTAAGTAATCAGGTGCTGTTTGACCAGCCCAAACGGACGCTTCGGGTGTATGTGCTCTGAATAAGCACGTTAGAAAAGCACGCGAATAAAACGTTTAACCGGCAAGGCTCTAAAGCACGTGGAAATAATGTACTTTTGTGACTGCGAATAAGTGCAGTGTCTCGTGAGTGTAACTCTACCGAATCAACATTTGATGTGAATGTGTCTCAGTTGGAGCTGGAGCCGGGAGACATAGATACAGCGCATTGCTTGAGGTAGATGTTGCATTTTGTTAGTAAATGTTTCATTATATTACTAATGTTGCCTCCTTTGTTCACTATTACACTACTGCATATATTGCATCTGACACTGGTGTCACCTAGTTTTGTAACGTGAGCCCACACTTTCAAACGTTTCACTCTTGCCGTGATGACTGATTGCACGCAAACACACACCGCACATGTGCATGGATATCACACGCACGTCGAGCAAACCTCGGCCACATAATTCAGTGAAGGAAAATGACAAGCAGCAGCTTCTAATTCGTCATTAACATTGAAGTATACGGAGATAAAACAACGCAATGTTTTATTTTCACAATAGCCGTTTCTCAATATGCGTTCTTGTGGACTTGTGAAACGTCATTGCCCAAAAACCCGCGTATTTTTCTAAATATTACTGTTATTGTGTCATGAAATGTAGTTTTAAGAGTTTTTCAGGACGAGAATGTAATTGTTTAAAACTCAAATCTGCGGTTTATTTATAAAGATTTGAAAATTTGCTATGCCGATTTCGGAGCTCCAGGTGATCACCGGGCGTTCAGTGCTCATGTATCCGCATAGAGCAGCCTTAACTCGGCTAGTCCTTCCGACATTTGCCGCTGGCTCTGATGTCTGTAATTGTTTAAAACTAAAATCTGCGGTTTATTTATAAAGATTTGAAAATTTGCTATGCCGATTTCGGAGCTCCAGGTGATCACCGGGCGTTCAGTGCTCATGTATCCGCATAGAGCAGCCTTAACTCGGCTAGTCCTTCCGACATTTGCCGCTGGCTCTGATGTCTCTGAAGTGATTAAACACGAGATACAATTAGTTTTGGGTTGGCTATATTTAACAGGCATTCGTGGTCTCATGAATCTATTATTTGTTCCTGGTCATATCGTTTTGGCTGAGCACAAAGTTTAACTTTATATATTGAATTTGAACTTTAACGTAGTACAGCGCTGACTTTGTAGCATACATTTGACTGAACTGTTTGCTTTTGTCTTTATTTCCTCTTATAAGTGTCACACCCCTGCGGACGGTTGATTGTGGTTTCTCCCTCTGTGTCCTTATTTGGTTGTTCCTGTTCTAATCATTAGTTAATTATCCTCATTGTGCTCACCTGTCTGCCCCTCGTTATCTGCCCTATATCAGTTCCTGTCTCTTGTAGTCTAGTTTGTCGGTTATTGTAAATGCCAATTTCAATGTCCATGTTCCTGTCTATGTTGATGTCTACCCTGTCGGGATTTCCTGTTGCTTTATTAAATATCCTTTGATTTGTCATCTTCGTCGTCCTGCCTGCTCTCTAGTACACCCTGCCCGTGACAGAATAACCGACCCAAAAAGAGTTTAACTTCCGTGTTCTCCCCTCCATTTGTTTTCCGTTTTTTTCCTCAGTGTTTTTCTTTCCGTTGTGTTGACCCCGTGGATCCCTTCACGCGCCCCGAATTCCCCCTTCTCCTGCTGGAGCAGGAAGGTAGGACTCTCGAGGACCATACCAGACTGTTCCTGATGGTCGCTAACGTCACCAGCTATCCGGACGACGCGCTCTGCGCATTCTATGGGGCAAGTCTGAACGCCGAGTGCAGAGCGCGGTCGTCCGAAGATGGTCCTCGGGAGGAATTTGCCGCCTTTGTGGAGTGGACTCTGTCGAGAAACGGGACGCCACTCACCATCGGCCCCATGGAGAATCTCGCCGGATCCACTTCAGACCCAGAGCCTAGCCCACCATCTCCCAGAGATGGAGTATCAGCCAGAGCCCACCGATGACGGAGAGCCATTGCCCGCTGCGATCCGCGAGCCAGAGCGAAGCCAAGCGACTGAGCGGAGGATCGCCTCGGATGTTGAGCCCAACCCGTCAGACCAGGTGCGAGAGCCGATGACATTGCCCACCACGAGGGAGCAAGCCGTGGACGGTGTGAGCGCGGAGAGGAGCTCCGCCCCCTGCATCATGGC
>NW_015557078.1:12416-21583 GCF_001515605.1 Sinocyclocheilus anshuiensis
AGGATGGGCTCCTGATTCCTCGTTAAGCCCGGGAAGGGCTCCTGATTCCCTGTTCCGCCCAGGAAGGGCTCCAGCCCAAGAGCTCTCTCCAGTGCCCGCTCATCAAAAATGCTCGCCCTCCCACCCACTCTAGCATCCTCCACCGCTGTCAGCTGGCAGCCCCTCTGCTCGCCCTCAGCCCACCATCAATGCGGTGCAAGCCCCGCGGGACTGCCATCCTCCAGCCTCGCCATGGTCGGAGTCTCCCTCACCTCCGCCTCCGAAGCCGGGACTCCGCCTCGGTCCGTAGACCCAGTGGCTCCCAGTCGCTTCGGCTCCGCTGCGGATCTCTGGAGCTCCACCTCCGCCTCGGTCACCAGAGCCCTCGGCTCCACCCTGGCCCCCTGGATCCTCGGCATCCCCCTGGCTCGTTGGCTCTCCGTCTCCACCTCGCTGAAGTCGGCAGCTATCCCTCCTCCATGGCTCCTCCCACCGTCGGCTCCACCGTGGGCCGCTGTTATGGCTGTGGCCTGGGTCCTGCTGAGCTCCTCCTGCTCCGGGTCCCTCCTGTCTCCTCCCTCCTTCGTCGCCCACCCTGGTCTCTGGCTGCCGGCCTCCTCCCGGATATCCATCCTCCGCCGGAACCTCCACCTGTCATGTCTGCCTGCCAGCCCTTTGCCTTCCCCTGTCTCCATCCCACATCCACTCCTTTGTCCTCCTAAGTTCCCCTCCATCCCTCCCTCTGTCTCCACGGCGCGAGGATGCGCCTTCCGGGAGGGGGCAAATCTGTCACACCCCTGTGGACTGTTGATTGTTTGTGGTTTCTCCCTCTGTGTCCTTATTTGGTTGGTCCTGTTCTAATCATTAGTTAATTATCCTCATTGTGCTCGCCTGTCTGCCCCTCGTTATCTGCCCTATATCTGTTCCTGTCTCTTGTAGTCTAGTTTGTCGGTTATTGTAAATGTCAATGTCCATGTTCCTGTCTATGTTGATGTCTACCCTGTCTGGATTTCCTGTTGCTTTATTAAATATCCTTTATCCTTTGATCTTCGTCGTCCTGCCTGCTCTCTAGTACACCCTGCCTGTGACAATAAGCCTCTTATACTTTGTACTTATACTTTTATCATGGCTATTATTGTTAATTAAAACTGACATTTAACAAAAAGAGGTTCATCGTCGATCGCTACTTTCCGGCATACACCACGCCTACCAAGTAAGGGTACTATTGGCAGTGGAAACGCAAGCCTGATCAGGGTTTCCCATACCGAATCGTACTGTACTGAACTGTACTGTACCGTACTGCTCAGTGGAAACGAGCCATTAGAAGTGGTGAACGCCTCACTTCTTTCTGGGACTTTTCCAAACTCCCTGAAAACTGCAGTTGTTAAGCGCCTCCTGAAAAATAACAATCTTGATAACACCATATTGAATAACTACAGACCAATATCAAATCTTCCTTTTATAGGCAAGATTATTGAAAAGGTTGTTTTTAATCAGCTTAACTACTACTTAAACTCAAATGGATACCTGGACAATTTTCAATCTGGGTTCCGACCGCATCACAGCACAGAGACAGCACTCATAAAGATAATTGATATTCACTTAAATTCTGGCAAAATATCAGCGCTGGTACTACTAGATCTCAGTGCTGCATGGTAGTCACTGCAGAGTCAAATGACTTCTAGCTCCAACTCTCTGGACGTCTAATGGGGTGAAGGGATAGAGTTGTGGGTAGGGTTAAGGTAGGGTTAGGGTGTGGTTGGATATTCTAGCTCCACCCATTAGGCACAAATTACTTTCACTTCTCCTCGTTGGACATCTAGCGAGGGGGAGGTACACACAAAGTCCACCCATTTTCTCTGCAGTGATCAGCCTCCCTCGTAAATTGAGAGGGGATCCCTATTAACTGCGTACACTTCTGACTAATGGTTGGAGAACTTTTAGAACTATTAATAACATACAGCTAATTCTTTAGCTGGGCAAATAAACCAACTGTAAAAGGCCGTTATCAGAGGCCAGAGATGTTGAAGATGAATGCAAAGACAGGAAAATACTGTGGCAGGCAGAGCAAACTTACTTCATGCGCAAAAGAAGAAGAAAATACTGAAATATAATGTTAATACTAAATACTGAATTGGGGGTAGGGGTTTATATGAATGAATCTCTGAGTGGAACTGTCGTCCGAAAAGTTTAGATGTTATTTTCCTTTCATGTTACCTCCATCCCTGTTGAAAAAAACAGCATATGCTGGTTAGGTATGTTTTGAAGCATGGCTGCTGGTTTGAGCTGGTTTAAGCTGGTCCTTAGCTGGTCATGTGCTGGTCCTGAGCAGGAGCTAGTTGCTTAAAGCAGCTCATGACCAGCTAAGGATCAGCTTAAACCAGCAGCCATGCTTCAAAACATACCTAACAAGCATATGCTGTTTTTTTCAACAGCGATATGTGACCCTGGACCACAAAACCTTTCATAAGTAGCACGGGTATATTTGTAGCAATAGCCAATAGTACATTGTATGGGTCAAAATTATAGATTTTTCTTTTATTTTCTTTTATCTTTTAAGTAAAGATCATGTTCCATGAAGATATTTTGTAAATTTCCTACCATAAATATATCAAAACTTAATTTTTGATTAGTAGTATGCACAGCTAAGAACTTCATTTGGACAACTTTAATGGCAATTTTCTCAATATTTTGATTTTTTTGCACCCTCAGATTCCAGATTTTCAAATATTTGTATATCGGCCAATTATTGACCTATCCTAACAAACCACACACCAGGGTTATATATAATGTAGCAGTGCTGCTTTGTTTACAGCAGTAACCAAGGAAACACTGAATCATTGCTGTTCCATAAGCGCCACCTGCTGTCAGAGAGTGAATTTGCATTCTCATTCAGCTAGTCTGCGGTTTTTGTTTCGTGATATTTTTTGTAGCATACCATTCAGTTTTTACTTCAACAACTGAACAAATTAATGATTGAAATAAACAGTGTTTTAAGATTTTCAGGTATTCAGATACATAAGGAGCAGCAACCTGTTAAACAACATCCACTCGTGAGGCCGATTGTATGTTGTGTACGATTGTATTATAGTAAACAACAACGCAAGCGTGCATATGAGGACTGTGTGAGTAAATAAGAACAACATTAGTCACCCAGAGAGGTGGGCAGTCATGAGCCAGAGCCCAGCCAACTGGCAGTCAACAAAAACTGCACCGGTGTTCTCAGTGTCACTCAGCACAGGGTGAAAGTCATGGCATTAGGCCAGGAGAAGTTAAAGGGTTAGTTCACCCAAAAATTAAAAGTACCCCATGATTTACTTACCCTCAAGCCATCCTAGATGTATATGACTTTCTTCTTTCAGACGAATACAATCAGAGTTATATTAAAAAACATCCTGGCTCTTCCAAGCATTATAATGGGAGTGGATGGTAGCCCAAAATTTGAAGTCCAAAAAATTGAACCAATCCATTATAAAAGAAGTCCACACGGCTCCGGGGGGTTAATAAAGGCCTCCCGAAGTGAACCGATGCGTTTGTGTAAGAAAAATATACATATTTACAACTTTATAAACCTTAATCTCTAACTTCCGCTAACTGTCGTTCGCGTGTTCACGAGAGAGTGGCGTCC
Organism: Sinocyclocheilus anshuiensis; assembly: GCF_001515605.1. Taxonomy (NCBI): domain Eukaryota; kingdom Metazoa; phylum Chordata; class Actinopteri; order Cypriniformes; family Cyprinidae; genus Sinocyclocheilus; species Sinocyclocheilus anshuiensis. The sequence goes on from NW_015557078.1 coordinate 16,024, forward strand.
AGCAGATGACGTAGGCGTAGCGTAAACTCCGGTGAGAATATGCTAGTTTCGAAACAAGTTTTGTTTACAGCAAAGGAAAACCAGTGTCCTCTTGGCTTATATTGAAATCCTACGACATTCTTCTTTACAAATCCTCGTTTTGTACTTCTAATAAGTGACTGGTGTTTTGTTTTAACTCTTGGCTTATATTGAAATCCTCCGACATTTTTCTTTACAAAACCTCGTTTTGTACTACTAATTCGTGACCGGTGTTTTGTTTTGCTCTCTCCTCTGCGCTTCCACGTTTGTCACTTCCAGCATCCGTTGGACGCCACTCTCTCGTGAATGGGTGTATGACAGTTAGCGGAAGTTAGAGATTAAGGTTTATAAAGTTGTAAAAATTTATATTTTTCTTACACAAACGCATCACGTCGCTTCAGAAGGCCTTTATTAACCCCCTGGAGCCCTGTGGACTTCTTTTATAATGGATTGGTAAAATTTTTTGGACTTCAAATTTTGGGCTACCATGCACTCCCATTATAAAGCTTGGAAGAGCCAGGATGTTTTTTTAAAGGGGTCATATGATGCGATTTCAATTTTTTCCTTTCTCTTTGGAGTGTTACAAGCTCTTGGTGCATAAAGAAGATCTGTAAAGTTGCAAAGACTAAAGTCTCAAATCCAAAGAGATATTCTTTATAAAAGTTCAGAGTCAGCCACGCCAATCACAACGCATTGGATAGCTGGCCAATCACAGTACACCTCGCTTTTTCAGACCGATGAGCTTTGTAAAAATCGACGTGTTTCAGAAAGGCGGGGCATAGAGGAGAAACAATAATGTACAGTATGTGGAAAATAATGTGTTTTTTTTAACTTTAAACCACATAAACACATTTCATTACACCAAATACACAAAATAATGTTCTTTTTAGCAGCATCATATGACCCCTTTAATATAACTCCGATTGTATTCGTCTGAAATAAGAATGTCAATACACCTAGGATGGCTTGAAGGTGAGTAAATCATGGGGTAATTTTCATTTTTGGGTGAACCATCCCTTTAAGAGCAGCAACAACATATTGGTGCATAAACAACATACATTTAGCTCAACGATCGGAACACAGTACCCACACTTTAAGGACGTACTGTATATGAAGTTTAGTATGAGCAAATAAGAACAATGCCATCCACTCAGTGAGGCAAACAGCCGCCAACTGGAGCCCATAATCTTTATGAAAAACATAGATTGTGCAATGGATATATTTGTTCAAATTAGTAAGTACAGAAAGTCAGTGAATAGCCCTACAACAACACACTGGTGTAAGCATATCGTAGCATACCAGACCATATGACATAGATCGCAACAACTCACTGAGGAGGGGCATGGCAACAAGGCCTCTCAGCAATCTAATGTCAGCTCATCTGTTTTGTTGCACAAACAGAGCATGCAGTGCAAAGAAAGGCATTGCAAAGCTGTTAAATTTAGCAAATGCTTTCTACAGACATCTCCCCGAACTCCAAACAAGCGACATCAGTCGAAAGGGCATGTAGACCTGCTTACATCACGTGAGTGAGTTGGAGACCGACCGCAGACTTCTCTGCACTCTGTACATGCCTGGCCGCTGTTCCAATGTAGGGGCTGTTTATAACACATACATGAGTAAGCAACTGGGAAACCTCCATGATCTGCACATGGCTGACCGCTGTGCTGAGGGGGTTGCTTGCAAGTGCGAGTGAATGACCAACCAAAACCTTCCGAGCTCTGTACACAACTGACCATTGCTCTGAGGCAAGGGGCTGCTGCTATCGGGAGGATAAGTGAGTGACTGAGACTATGCTGTGTTCTGTATATGGTTGGCAGCCACTCTGAGGCAAGGGGCTGCTGATATTAAATGAATTTGTGAGTGACTGGAACTTTTCTGTGCTCTGCACACAGCTGGTCGCTGCTGAGGAAGGGGGCTGCTGATATTGTGCAAATTATTGAGCAACTGGAAATTCGCTGTACTTTGTACATGGCTGGCCACAGCTCGGAAGCAAGGGGCTGCTAATATGAGGTGAATTTGTTAGCTACTAGAGCTTTCCCGAGCTCTGTACATGACTGATGCTTGTCTGAGGCAAGGGGCTGCTGGGTATCATGTGAATGAGCGATCTAGTGACTGGAACTTCTACGCACACTGCACACAGCAGGCCGCTGCTCCGAGGCAGGGGGCTACTTGTATCCTGCGAATGAGGGACTGTGAACCTCTGTAAATCTCCTCTCTTAGGCAACACTGTCAGCGGCGAGGCCATTTTCCCACCAACTTCAGGTTCCGACTTTGGGGGGAGGTAGGAGGAGAATGCGGGACCTGAGTCCTCATGATTTGCTACCCGAGTCTTAGGGCCTTCATTTGCTGGAGGGTAGGCAAACTCGTGTGTGACACTGCATCTGCGTGGGACAGCCCAGGTAGAGAGGCAGTGAATATTCATTCCGAAGGCTAGACATGGGAGGTTTAGGTGAACAAGGGGATGCAGCATTTGACCCATCCCAGGCCCATCACCTAAACCCCCTATCTCAAGCTGCGGGGGCTTTTTTTCCCATTCAGGGAATGGCAATACTGGCACCATCCACTGGAAAGCATGCTTTCTACTGTGAGTGATAGGAGGCTTCATAGCTACATAAAAGGAGAAAGATTATGAGGTAATATGTCACTTGGTGCTGCCTTTATAGTGGCTGAGCCCGCAAGCCGGAAAGGAACGCCAACGCCAGTCACAGGGATTGACTGTCACAGCAAAGTGGAGTTTGAACACCCTGCCCCCTAGCTTAACTGGAAGTTTTTTATTGGTGTTGCACCCAAGTCAGAACTGGGGCTCCACCCCAGTAGTTTGAAAAGTGCCTGTCAAATGCTAGCTTGCCATGTTTCTTTATCAGCACCTTTGTCTTTTTTTTTTTTTTTTTTTTTTTTTTTTTTTTTTTTGTGTTTTGTACGTTTGGTGAAAAATAAATGTAACTGGCAGCTCGCTCTGTTTCTCCATAATTGGCATCTTTTTTTTGTATTTTGTACTTTTGGTGAAAAATAAAAGTAGCGAAGTTGAATACTATTTTTATTGAACTCAAGTAAAAGTACCACAATTTAATTATACTCAAGGAAGTAGAAAAAAGTGCTTATGTACTGTAACAAAAAATATTCGTAATTAGCTACTTTCCACCTCTCCCTTGGTGTTACTCTCAGTTCAACTATATGGTGACCTCTGACCTAGAAATACACAAAGTACACAATGTAGGGGACTTTCTAGTGCAAATCAAAGTTTGTCCCGTCTGCCCCTCACCATAGTGATGCTTTTGCACAAGTCATTCACTGAAGCGACTCTCTCTTTGCTGATTTTGGGCAGGGTGGGTGTTGGCAGTGATGATCCATGCCAGGATGTCGAACTTCTACTCACACTACAAGAATTCCACTCAGGCAAACGCTGCCTGGTGCTCTGAGTGGACAAAGAGCTGTGGTTGTGTGTCTGAGGATGGCTGGGAGGGCTGGGATTGAGTCTGGGGAAGGGGAGGTCTGGGTTCTTCACTGTAGATCTGACTCTGGAGAGTTGGGTGTGTGTCTGGGTGCCATTTGGTTTTGTGATGGAGTGTTTGAGTTCCAGCAGTTGTTCTTTGGCCAGGGTCAGTGCTGCAGTCAGTTCTTCCCTCTCTTCACACTCACGCCTTACTGTCTCCTCAAGAAAGGACTTCTACATGACAAAGAGAGGGAAAAAAAGGTGGAGGGACAGAATGAGACAATATTATTACATCATATCTCTCACAGACCAATACAACCCTAACATACCAAAACTGGACAATATCTCCTCATCAAACTCCCCACAGGGAGATCATGGGTGAGCAAAACCTCCTGTCACATGACCATTTCTCCAAGAGCCTCCATAATGGCCACACCAACTGAACATTTACACTTTGTACATTTAATTATACAACAAATATGTATACAACTAAATAAGATTTACAAAAAGTAGCTACAGGGGCTTTAAACCAGTGCTTAATTTGTAAATTGCGAGGTCCCGGAACAAAGTGGGGTGACGTATTTGTCATGATTAGAGGAGGGAGAGGTAACGGAGCATTCGTGCAATGGAGGACCAGCTTACGTGATTAACAGTGTGCATCTTCTTACGGTCATGAAAAAAAATTTGAAAAGTTTCAAAAATCATGAAATTTTAAAACAGCCATTTTCAGGCCTGGAAAAGTTTTGGAAAAGTCATGGATTTTTTTCCTTAAGTCTCTGTATAATAAATAAATAATTACAAATCCACACATACTATCAGATTAAATCAGTCATTTGAAAACAGTGTGAGTGATTCAGCTGTACCGCGTCTTCTCTCACTCTCAAAGCGGCTTCACAACAGCGCATCTCCTCTGCACTACTGCACGCTGCGATACAAGAATTTTGCTCGGGTTTCGGGACAGTCGACAGAATTGTCACTTGCCTAATCGAGTCATTGTTGCATCGTCACAAACTGTATCATTTGCACATCTTTAAGTTTAAGCCATTAGATACTCGCATGCTCCAAAGGGGGTTTCCTATGCACTCACAGTCACATCCATAGCGCGCATATTGCGCCGCCTAGCGAGTACCAAATTGAGTTATTTTTCGCAGCTTGTTGCGCTTACGCAGCCAAGATACACACAAAAAATGACGTCAAAATGGCCGTCCTGGCGATTATCCTCGTAAGCACAGTCGGTTTTGTCTTAACTAAATGTAAACATCTGAGAAAGAAAATGCATGTGTATCAGTATTGGATCCGTGCATTCGGGTTTGTGAAAGCAGCCACGTCACATCTCTGCACGCTCAAGTTTGTTGTTTCAAATGTAGATGCTAGGCAAGCCTGCTCATAATAGAAGTTTTTTTCATGAAATATATGCACGCTATAGATCAACACAAACGTCTTTCATTGGCGCGTGAGGAGGGGATCTGTCAAATGAGGTGCCGGATCAGATTTCGGACAAATTCGGAGGTGCCGGATCAGGATCCGGCTTGTTCCGGCACAAATTAAGCCCTGCTTTAAACGTATCAAATGCCTTTATCCTAGTTTATAATAAATCTGTAATCCATTCTGTTTTTGACATTCAAGTTCATTTGTACCATATGAAAGTGGGATGGTGGGAAACTCCATTTGGAAAGAATCTAGAGCAGCTGGAATATGACGTGAGCACAAGAGAAATCACACGTGCCTGCGAAAACTCACATGGCCAAGGAATACACCAGGATATTCACACACAAGGTCTGGGAATTTCAAGAATTTCCGTCACAGATGTACATGTGCTTAAGATTGAGACCGTGGCCAGCATTTGACTTCATGATGTCACCAGCTACAATCTTTAGGTAAAACAGTGTCATCTAGTGGTCATAATGACATACTGCAGTATACAAATGGATTCAGCACTACTCGGACTCCAACCTCATCTCATGTTCAGAATTATGAAATTGCATGTATTTATAAAGGCACTCATGAATGCTTCATTCTAATGGGCTGACAGATGTTCTAAGGGGTCAATATATGTAAGGCTATTAAGTAGTTACAGGTTTGTAGTAGGGTTATTATCATCAGCAA
>NW_015557078.1:21636-22652 GCF_001515605.1 Sinocyclocheilus anshuiensis
TATAGAGATATATATATATATAGAGAGAGAGAGATAAATATATATATATATATATATATATAGAGATAGAGAGAGAGAGAGAGAGAGAGAGAGATAGATAGATATTGTTAATTAAAATAAAGCTAAAATTAAAATGTAAATATTAGATCAAAAACTTTAAAATTGAGAAATATTGCATTGGCAAATAACTAAAATAAGTTTAGGTTGAGAAAATAATGTTACGACTTGGTAATTAATTAATAAAAATGACAAAACATATAAGACAAAAAAACATATCATTACTTACTAAGTAAATAAACTGAATTTAAAATGATAAATGAAAATATAAAAATAAAAGTAAAATCTAAATATTCATAAGCTCTCGGATTTCATCAAAAATAACTTAATTTGTGTTCCGAAGATGAACGAAGGTCTTCAGGTTTGGAACGACATGAGGGTGAGGGTAATTAATGACAGAATTTTCATTTTTGGGTGAACTATCCCTTTAATGTGACAAGGTGTAACGGGGTTGAAGACTGTAACACATTTGAAGGCATACATTGCCTTCAATTTTAATTTTTGGTTTTGTTTCTCTCTCATATTGTCCCCTTCTTTCTGGGTCAACATATCTGCATGGCCAACAATGCAACATGCAAATGTGGGTGCAATTTCTGATGTATGATGCTTGTCAATGTTTAAGTGGACATATTACATCAAAAATTCTATTTAAAACAAAAATATGAGTTGTCATGATTTTGGAGTATATATATTTACTGAAACCATGACTATTTTATATATATTTTTTTAAATAAAATGATTAATATATATATATAGCTTGTCAATGTTTAAGTGGACATATTACATCAAAAATTCTATTTATAACAAAAATGAGTTGTAATGATTTTAGTAAGTATATATTTACTGAAACCATGACTATTTTATATATATTTTTTTAAATAAAATGATTAATATATATATATATATATATATATATATATATATATATATTAGTGCTGTCAAACGATTAATCATATCAC
>NW_015557078.1:22854-23910 GCF_001515605.1 Sinocyclocheilus anshuiensis
GGAGAACAGACCATACATGGCAGCAATGTACATTGCACATACTTATGGATTAAAATAAAATGTTGAAAAATAATAATTTTCCATCTTAATTTTATGTGATGGGGTTGAGTTGAGTTATTGTCCCTGACAATAATACGCTTCAAAAATATGAATGAAAACTATGATAATACTAACCATTTTCTGCACCAGTATTAAAGAGACCTGAATTATGTAATTTCTGGTAAATTATGTCACATATGTGTGGAGACTAGTATTATATATGGGCATGGAATTGTTAGTGTGACGGGGTTGAGTTCAGAATGAGGGACATAACTTTAACATAAAAAGGCTTTAAAATACTTTAAAGTTATGTTTTTTATAAAATATCTTGCATTTTTTAGAAAATATTTTTCACAAGAAAGGAACACAAATAAATGCTTACATTATTTCCAAAAATCATAGAAACTATGATTTTTAAACTATGAACTATGAGTATAAACTCAGTGAAGTGCCTCAGGGACATGACAAAATGCTTGGTTTAAGATAGATATAAGACATTATTTTATGCTAAAAATTATTAAAATTCAATAATTATTTTTATTCATTATAATGTGCATACCAAAATATTGTCTCTAACAATTAGGCCTCTAACAATTCATTTTGGTACACCACCATTTTAAAAACTCTGGGAGGCTGAAATATTACTGAATGACCCATATATAATACAACACTGGTAAACTGTACTACACTTTACTATCATAACTTTCAATGAGTCACACATAAAATAAATAAAAATGACATTTTTAGCAGTTTTGAAAAGAACATTATAATATATATATATATATATATATATATAGTATTTATTTATTTTGTCATGACCACATTACCATCTCAGTGTGCATTCATTTTCAGTAATTAAATGGTCTGTTGTCAATTATTTCCGACTTAAACTTTGAACATTTGGTCGCTAATGAAATACATCAACTTCGCGCTGTGGATCGCCGGATCGGCTTTCACCAAGGACGAAGCGGAGTCCAGCCCGGGGTCGTCACATGTGGTTGCTGCAGGCATCACAAT
>NW_015557078.1:24398-31842 GCF_001515605.1 Sinocyclocheilus anshuiensis
AGTGCTTGTTGTTTGTCATTTCTCCGATTACAAATGCAGACATGGTTTTATGTTTATGCGGCGCGATGCAACGGAACGCGTAAAAAGGCAGTAGAAGTCATTATAATCTGTAATTATGTCCCCACTGGATGCAACAAATGCCTCGTTTATAATGGGTTTTAATGTTTTTGTCTTGTCGCTCCGGGACAAGGCATCACAATATGGCAAGGGGCATAACATTTCCGTCACATGCTTGAGGTATTCGGCCAATCATAACGCACTGGATAGCTGGCCAATCAGAGCACACCTCGCTTTTCAGACCGATGAGCTTTGTAAAAATCAATGCGTTTCAGAAAGGCGGGGCATAGAGGAGAAACAATAATGTACAGTATGTGGAAAATAATGTGTTTTTTTAACCTTAAACCGCATAAACACATTTCATAACACCAAATATACAAAATAATGTTCTTTTTAACAGCATCATATGACCCCTTTAACAAGGCATACACTCTCTAACAACACTGGAGAGACTAGAGTGTGTGTGTCAGTAACGGTCAAATACTATACGTGCATCTGTGCAGACACAGTGACCTTTGCTTCACTCCTCTCCTTGTCTGACATATGAAGCCGCAGAGAGTTTATATCACAGCATCTGACCACAGTGCGGCAGAATGAGCAAAGGCCCAGAGCAGCTCACTCAGGAGAAATGAAGAATGATGATCTTACCGACAAGGACTAAGAGGTCAGCGTTTTGCAAGCATGGCCCAGAAGGGCTTTAATAAAATAACAAAGAAAATTAAACACTACAGGTTGGAAAAATGGTCTTGATTCAAGTTAAACATACAGTGACAACCACGCAAACATTTTCTGTTCAATAAATCTGACTGAATCAAAATAATTTAAGCAGTTTAAAGCTTCAGTGTGGGCTTTGAACTCCATGTAGATTACCATTTAAATGTAGATTTCACGACAATAAAGTTTGTAATAATTCCCAACGGCTCACTCCTGTTAGCCATTTCCTAATTTATGGCAGATAATATCATCTTTTAAAAAAGTGATCTTTTTTAATAATACGCTTATTCAGAATAACGACATTAAATTGATTAGAAATGATAGTAGACCTGTCACAAAAAAAGAATTATAGTTCAAACAAATGTTGTTTCTATCCATCAAAGGGAATGCTTCATGTTTTCCACAAACATATTAAGCAGCACAATTGTTTTCAACGTTGATAATAATAAGAATGTTTCTTGAGCACCAATTCAACATATTAGAATGATTCCTGCAGAATCGTGACACTGAAGATTGGAGTAGTGGCTGCTGAAAAATCAGTTTTATATAACATTAAAACAGAACTCGGTTATTTTAAAGGTGTCTTTACATGTTTATTATTATTATTATTATTTTAATATGTTCCTTGAGTTTTACTTATACTGTTAACATCTTTTTTTGCAAAATAAATAAATATGTGGGAAAAAGATTATTTTCAACCCTCATTCTGACCCTCTGTCTAAAATGACCTGTTTTAAGGGTTGGGTCCTTTAAGGCTTGTCAGAAATCTGCCACTGTTATGATTGAACATAACTGTATAGGAAACAGTATCAATGTCCCCTCTAGTTTTTTTTTAATAAATCAATATATATGTATACAGTTCGGTCCAAAAAATCTAAAAAAAATTTGAATATCATGAAAACGTTCTTATTTTTTTGTAACTTATTTCAAAAAGTTAAACTTTCATAGATTCTAGATGCATTACATGTAAAGTAAAACATAAAAAAAAAAAATTCTTAATTTTGATGATTAGAGCTTACATCTCATGAGTCAAAAATCCAGTATCTCAAAATATTAGAATATTTCCCAAGATCAATCAAAAATGATTTCCAAAACAGAACATTTCAAGTTCTTTAATTATGCACTCAATACTTGGTCGGGCTCCTTTAGCACAAACTCCAGCATCAGTGAGGTGTGGCATGGAAGCGATCAGCCTGTGGCGCTGTTGAGGCACTATTGAGTCTTCAGCTCGTCTGTATTGTTGGATCGACTGTTTCTCATCTTTCTTTTGAAAATATCCCATAGATTCCATATGGGTTTCAAGTCAGGCATGTTGGCTGGCCAATCAAGCACAGTAATATCATGGTCAGCAAACCACTTGGAAGTGGTTTTGGCACTGTGGGCAGGTGCTAAAGTCCTGCTGGAAAAGGAAATCAGCATCTCCATAAAGCTTGTCAGCAGATGGAAGCATAAAGTGCTCCAAAATCTCCTGGTAGATGGCTGCATTGACTTTTGGACTTGATAAAACACAATGGACCAACACCAGCAGATGCCACAGCACCCCAAATCATCACTGACTTCGGAAACTTCACACTGGACTTCAAGCAGCTTGGATTCTGTGCCTTTCCAGTCTTCCTCGTTGTTTCTGTTTCAGAAGTGGCTTGGTAGCACTTTTCCTGAAGACGTCTGAGCCTGGTGACTCTTGATGCACTGACGCCAGCTTCAGTCCACTCCTTGTGAAGCTCTCCCAAGTGTTTGAATAGGCTTTATTTGACAGTATTCTCAAGCTTGCAGTCATCCATGTTGCTTGTGCACCTTTACCTAACCAATTTCTTCCTTCCAGTCAACTTTGCATTTAATATGATTTGATACAGCACTCTGTGAACAGCCAGCCCTTTCATTGATGACCCTCTGTGACTTACCCTCTTTGTGGAGGGTGGCAATGATTGTCTTCTGGACCATTGTCAGGACCAAGTCAGCAGTCTTCCGCATTATTGTGGTTTCAAAAAACAAGAGATACCTGGAATTTATACTGTAGGGATGGTCATTTAATAAAAAATCTAATGTAAATATTCTAATATTTTGAGATACTGGATTTTTTACTTTCATAAGCTGTAAGCTCTAATCATCAAAATTAAAACAAAAAAACTTTTGAAATGTTTTACTTTACATGTAATGAATCTAGAATATATGAAAGTTTCACTTTTTGAAATAAGGTACACAAAAAACTGATTTTCACGATATTCAAATTTTTTGAGATGCACCTGTATATTTGGACACAGGCACAGTTTTTTTTTTATTTTAGCTGCTGACCAAAACATAATAAAGTTGCAGTTATATAATACAGGCTTAAAGTGCACACTCTGATCTTCAATTTGAGGGTTTTCACATCAAAATTGGAGGAAAGGTTAAGGAATTACAGCTCTTTAATATGTACCTCCCCCCTTTTTCAAGGGATCATAAGTAATTGGACAATTGACTCAAAAGCTGTTTCATAGACAGGTGTGGGCTATTCCTTCATTATTTCTACATCAATTAAGCAGGTAAAAGATCTGGGCCCGTATTCACAAAACATTGTATCTTACAACTAAGAGTAAATAGCAGTAAATGTTTTTAGCTTCTCTTAAAACCTATTCACAAAGCTGCTGAGACAAACTTTTACTAAGGAATAGAGAGAAGTCTTAAGCTAAGAGTAAGGGCAGGGTTGACCTTGTTGCTATGGATGATGTCAGCATGTTTACTAACTATGCACACAGTGATTGGCTGGTTGTCTCTGTCAGAGATTTATTCATAGAAATATTGTAGAGTGCAATATTATGTTGCCATATTCAAATAAAGGTTTAAAAAAAAAAATGTTAATTGCCACATTCAAATAAAGATTTTAAAATGCAGGATAAGTGTCAATAATTAAACAAGTATACGTTCAGCTTATTGTCAGCCTCTTACACGTATGCTTCTCATAATTAGTGAATATGCATATAAACAGCCTTTTAATTAACAGAGTAGAATAATCATGGCTGATAGTAATACATACAAACATAAAAAAAAAAAAAAATGGACACAAGAACAGCTGTTACTTCTTGCCCACCTGGTTAATGAAAACAAGGATATAATCAAAGGAAATTTTGCAGTTGGGATAACCTCCAAAGCCAAAGGCGATACCTTTTTAAAAGGTCATTATCAAATGTTTCTAAAATATTTATGTTCCGAGGTAGACTGCCGGCAACAGCATTTTAAGATAGTTTGTGACTTGGTCTTAGTGACTTAGGAGTCCTCTTCACTACTCCAAACACAGATTTAGGAGCTAGTTTTAGTGCTAAAACGCTTTGTGAAATACTCTTAGAGCAAACATTTAGGAGTCCTAAATTTGGGATTGACGCCCATTATTTTAAAGATTTTCTCTTAAATCGGCAAGTTATGAGCTACTTTTAGTCCAAAATCCTCAGAGTTAAATCAACTCTGCTCAGAGTACATATTGTCCCAATCTACAGAGTGTTAAAGTAACACGTGAACCAAACTGAGAGACCATTTTGAAGGCTCAGGAAACCTTTGCAGGTGTTTTGAGTTTATTCGCTGATTGGCATGTCACCATATTCTAATTTGTTGAGATAGTGAATTGGTGGGTTTTTGTTAAATGTGAGCCAAAATCATCACAATTAAAAGAAACAAAGACTTAAACTACTTCAGTCTGTGTGCATTGAATTTATTTAATACACGAGTTTCACAATTTGAGTTGAATTACTGAAATAAATGAACCTTTCCACGACATTCTAATTTATTGAGATGCACCTGTATGTACTCCGAGCAGAGTTGATTTAACTCTGGGGATTTTACTGTGATGTTTTGTAAATACGGGCCCTGGAGTTGATTCTAAATGTGTGCCATTTGCATTTAGAAGCTGTTGCTCTGAACCCACATCATGCCATCAAAAGAGCTTTCCATGCAGGTGAAACAGACAATTGTTAGGCTTAAAACAAAACAAATCCATCAGAGAGATAGCAGGAACAATAGGAATGGCCAAATCAACAGTTTGGTACATTCTGAAAAAAAAAAAAAAAAAAAATGCACTGGTGAGCTCAGCAACATAAAAAGGCATTGAAGTCCACAGAGGACAACAGTGGTGGATGGAGGATCCTCTCCATGGTAAAGAAAAACCCTTTCACAGCATTCAGCCAAGTGAAGAACACTCTCCAGGAGGTAAGTGTATCACTGTGAAAGTCTACAATCAAGAGAAGACTTCACGAGAACAAATACATAGGGTTCACCACAAGGTGCAAACAAAACCAGATTAGACTTTGCCAAAAAACATCTAAAAACCAGACCACTTCTGCAAAAGCATTCTTTGGATGGCTAAAATTAAGACCAACCTTTACCAGAATGATGGGAAGAAAAAAGTATGGAGAAGGCTTGGAACAGCTCTTGATCCAAAGCATACAACATCATCTGTGAAACATGGTGGCGCAGTGTGGCATGAGCATGCATTTTATCCAGCATGCATTTTACTTGCTGAAGACAAAACTAAAGGCAGAAACACCCACAAACAAACAATAACTGACATCAGCTGCTGTAAAGGCCTGGCAAAGCATCACAAAGGAGGAAACCCAGTCTCAGGTGATGTCCATGAGTTTATTTGTCCAATTGCATTTGAGCCCCTGAAGACGGGGGGGGACTGTGTATAACAATGGTTTTAATTCCTAAGCAATTTATGTTATATTTTTGTTCAACCCCTTGAATTAAAGCTTAAAGTCTGCACTTCATCTTGATTGTTTCATTTTAATTCTATTCTGGTGGCATACAGAGCCGCAATTATGAAAATTGTGTCAGTGTCCAAATATATATGGACCTACGTAACTGAATATGTGTGCGTGTGTGTTTGTGTTTGCACACAGCTTTCCCTGTCAAACAAATAAAAAATCTAAATATCTGGTTGGGTTGGGAAATGTTTTGATGACTTTCTCCCCTCTGCGTCTCTGCACAGGCGTGCAACACAGCAGCATAGCACACATTGATCGGCACATCACAGACAGGCAGAGAGCCGCAGAAGTGAAGCCATCCCTCCCTTTCCAGTTGTGTTTGTCTTGGTGTGGAGGTGAGTGGTGATTAAGGGTGCTTTCACACTTGGTCCGATTGCTTGGTCCGAACCTGAGTTCGATTGCTCCCCCCTCCCCCTGCCCCCGCTGGACTGTTCACATTATATTATTTGGGTCCGAACCGCGGTTCGTTTACAACATCAAGCCAGCAGCTGTTTACCCCGTTGCTTAGTAACGAAGGCGCAGAAGACGGCAAAATGCATAGCATTGCTCTCTTCAATTTTATATTTATGCTTTTGAACCGTTGGTTTTGTTTCCAAAGCTTCAGTACTTAACGGCACTTACGTCTGCCTTACTGCAAATGCCCTAAAGAACTCTGAAGGTGAACAGAAATGAGATATACAGCTCTCTGCTTGCAGCGCGTCAGTCACGCTCGACAGGAAAGTGAGTGAAACACACACAAACACACATTTTTATCAAATAATACGTCATTAATAGCGGTTCACTTCCGTGATTTGGTACGATTGCGTTCACATCAGCAGCGAACCGTACCAGAGTTCACTTGAACCGTACCCCAGACCACCCCTTTTAAGCGGACTCGGGTATGGTTCGCGGGTGCGCACCTGAGTTCGGAAGACCGCGTTCACATCATCCAAATGTACCGAACTCTGACGTCAATCGAACCCGGGTGCACACCAAAAGTGCTAGTGTGAAAGCACCCTAACAAGACTAAGCTACCTGTACCTCGAATTTACAGCTAATTATCCAAAAGGCAAAATACAAATATAGTTAATTTGTCATGCTAACATCCATGACTCATGAGCTACCATGTAATAAGTTAGCTAAAGTTTAGCTAAGGCAATATATAATGGGCATACAGGCTAACTTAATGGAGAAACGACAGCTGATTACAGTAAAAAATAAATAACGTAATCAGAATCGTCACATTGAAATTGTGGCATTAATTAAAATATGCTATTTTGCATACATTTGACACAAGGCATTAAAGATGAATGTGATAAACAAAATAACTAAAGCATATCACCACAGAACTTCCCTTGAAGGTCTTTTCCCTTGAAATTTTGAAAAATGTGCAATTTTGAAGTGTTATATATTACACTAACACCAAAAGAATTAAAACAATGTATTGTCTTGTGCAAAATAAACAAATTATTAGTGAAAATATGTCCCTCTCATTTGTTCAGTCATTTATTCTTTTTGGAGCTTGATTAAATAAATACTTTGTTTTTAACGGGGAGGCCGTTTTAAGCTATGAAACTTACAGGATGATTTAATGGTACAAAGTCCTCTGATATGCCAAAAGATCAAGGCAAATTTGATTTCTCATGTCATGACCTTGTAATGTGGTGTTTTGGGTGTGTTTCTTGTTCATGTTTTCATGTCTTTTATTTTGGAGTTTAATCATGGTCCCTGTTTGTGTCATGCTTCCCTTGCCCTCATGTATCTCTGCCTTGTGTATGTGTCATGTTCTGATTGGTTGTTTTAGTCATGTGTCTTGTTTCCCATTGGTTTGTTCATGTCATGTGACCCTCCTTGTCTGTTATAAGTAGCCATCTTGTTGCCATTGTCTCAGGTCGTGTATTGATGTTGTAACCCGCTGTTGGTGAGTCAAGTCTGTTCATGCCTAGTCAAGTCTGTTCATG
>NW_015557078.1:32275-33282 GCF_001515605.1 Sinocyclocheilus anshuiensis
GGAGAAAGGATAAATAAACAAAACAGCTTAGTGTTTATTTTGTCAAAAGAATGAAGCGTGAGGAGGAATACAAAAATTGTCTGATTATACAAACACAGATACACACACACAGTGTACAAGATATAAAAGCAAATGAAAGAGGAGAGCCTTGGATGCACACACATCTCTATTGAGAGGGACTAAAGAGAATTAAAGCAATACAGAGTCCATATTACATATCAAATAGCAACAGACTAGAGAGGGACATCTTCAAGTCATAGATTATTGTTTGGATGTTTGGATCACACTGTAAATAAACTGCACTTGGGTTCTTCACTATTTACTACTTCGCTCGCCGTTACAGACCCCTTAAAAAAATCACAATATTATCTTTTTACTGCATTTTTATGAAACAAACAGAACCCTGGTGAATCTGAAACTTTTAAAACATATTAAAACAAGAAATACTATCAACCTCAAACCTATGAATGGTAGTGTATATAATACATATTCAATGTAGTAACCCAGTTGTTAGGTATAAACTCTGTTAGAAAACTCTTGTTTGTGTGGTTTGAAACATTTTTTTTTTGGTGTGTGTGTGTGTGTTAGTGAAGGTGTGAGATCGGACAATGATTGCTTTTTATTGAGAGGGACTAAAGAGAATTAAAGCAATACAGAGTCCATATTACATATCAAATAGCAACAGACTAGAGAGGGACATCAGCCTTCACACATAAAGCAAACACTGTATGTGTGGCTATTAGGGATGGGAAGATTCCCTGATTTGCTCGGTGCATCGGCATAAAAAGTTAACGATGCGATGCATCGGTTTAAAAAGTGTGCATTGGCTACAAGTTGGCATTTATATCGCGATGCATCGTTTCTAACATATTTGCATTGGTAAAAAACGATTTATTAATATATAATTACTAACTAAACAAACTACTTTTATTGTTTAGAAAGTGAACAATAATCTGTGACCAATATTTTATATGTAGATTGATTTCTCCTCTCTAAACTGTTTCTCA
>NW_015557078.1:33344-47558 GCF_001515605.1 Sinocyclocheilus anshuiensis
TAACAAATCAATCGGGCCTAAAGCGGTTCCATAAATGACAAATTAAGTTCACACAATCTCACTAATTTGTGCATGTTTATTTTTAAGCAGCTCTTAATGTTGATCATGAATCAAATCGATCCACCATCACAAACAGAGAATATATCTGTACTGTTTAATGCATTTGAGATGTTGTTTTCCTCTGTGCATACCTGACATGTCACAGGTATATTTTTTCCTCTGTAAATGTCAGAAAGCTCTGGATTTATGGCATGAGCAGTAGCGTGTGGTGGCCTCCTGAAAAGAGTCAAAGCCCCTTCTTCAATTTAAATTCATGTTCCAGTACTGGAATGTTTAAAGGGTTTCTGGGTTAAAGGTATATACACTGAACAAAATTATAAACGCAACACTTTTGTTTTTGCCCCCATTTTTCATGAGCTGAACTCAAAGATCTAAGACTTTTTCTATGTACACAAAAGGCCTATTTCTCTCAAATATTGAGTAATTTTTAATTAAAATTAAAATTGTAATTAAAGCAAAAGGAGCCCCTACCAAGTATTGAGTACATGTACAGTAAATGAACATGCATACAAAAAAATGTTTTTTTTTTATTGGTCTTATGAAGTATTCTAATTTGTTGAGATAGTGAATTGGTGGGTTTTTGTTAAATGTGAGCCAAAATCATCACAATTAAAAGAACCAAAGACTTAAACTACTTCAGTCTGTGTGCATTGAATTTATTTAATACACGAGTTTCACAATTCGAGTTGAATTACTGAAATAAATGAACTTTTCCACGACATTCTAATTTATTGAGGTGCACCTGTATACAATATATATATATATATATACTGTTATCAATCAATTAAATAAACTTAATCGCACATTTTTTCAGAAATTAATTGCGATTAATCCCATCTAACATAAGTTTTTAAATATACTTTTATATTGCAATAATTTCACATTCAATCTTAAAATTAATGTAGAAACAACATAAAGACAGTATATGAAGACTTCATTTGCAAAAACAGATAACTCTGTTAACTTGGACCCTGAAACAGAATTCCTTACATCACGATTTAACAAGCGGATTATTATCAATGATGGAAACAGTTGTTTAATATTTTTTGATCTACAATTCTTTCAGGATGCTCTGATGAATAGAAAGTTAAAAAGAGTAGCATTTATTTAAAATCTAAATATTTTGTAACATTATACATGTCTTTACTATCACTTTGATCGATTTAATTCACCCTCCCCAAATAAAAGTATTAATTTCTTTAAAAAGACATACTGATCCCAAACATTTTAATGAAAGTGAGTATATATGTATTTATTATATTAATTATTTCTGTAACAATACAAAACAAAAGTGATATTAGCATACTGCTAAGCTAACAATGTAATAATCTAACATGTCTACAAATAGCGCACAGAAATATTAAACTGAATATTTCTAATTAGATTTAATTATTTGTATTGAAGCTTTTGGGCAACAAAAGAAATCTAATCTAATTTTAATCACATTTCTTAAGACTCATCTGCCATCTTGAATAAATTGTTTCCCTCATCACTAAGATTGGCTTATTTGCTAAGGATAAAAAAATTATGCTGCCTTTAAAATTAACAAAAATTAGGTCTCTTTGAAGGGAGCAATTTAGACCAGCTTTTGTGTCAAGACTGCATCTATGATGTCTTAAAATACTGTCTAGGTAGGCAGCACATTTAATTTAGGAGGAGAGCTATAGTCTTTCCCACTTGCTCTTGAACCGGCAACCTCATAAATCCTCATAAACATCAACTACAGTCTGAAAATATCTCACATGCCTCTGAAGAGAGCAGGCACAGTTCAAAGACAAGATGAAAAGGCCGAGAGAAAAAGAGAGCGCAAGAGGGGGAGGAAGGGAAAAGAACATCAAGAAGGTGCTTCTTTTGAAAGGTGAAGCGTTAAATGCCCTTAGGTATCGATTTTATATCACAGTCAGATCTTAGTTAGCTTTAATGGATTCTTAAAATGCAGCGAAATCTTTCCCACAAAAGAAAGCCATTTGCTTTGAAAGTGGGGAGGGAGATGAGAGCGGGAGAGACGCTGCGCTCTGGGGCCGGCATAAAAGAATATGTCAGCTGTGAAATTCACGTCACGGCACCTTGAACTAGATGAACTGGCGAGACATGGAGGAGAGAGAGAGAGAGAGAGAGAGCGAAAGAGAGGAGCGGGCCGAGGAGGGTGGAGGTGGATGGCGGACCCTGAGGGGCGGAGGAAAGGGCTTTTGGAGTGGGAGAATATGAGAGCGAGAACTGACAAGAGTGTCGTGACTGAAACCACAGACTGCCCCCTGGAGACACAGGCATGCGTGTCAACAGAGTACTGCCCCACATACTCGCTGTCTGACTAGAATGATTCACTCATCTTTCCCACACTCTCACACAGGCACATGTCAACTCTGCTGTTTCTTATTTTGGTTCTGGATATTTATTCTTGTTCTCTTCTCTGACCTGGGTAAGGTCTGTGTGCCAGTCATTTCAGTTGTTAATATGAATCCTGATGTTGGTCACGATTGTTGATGTCTCACGTCTGCATACTTTAGTAGTAAGCTACTAGACTGCCTGTCTAAATCTTAGCTTGCTTCATTTTTGCACTGTGATATAAATGACGTCTCAGAAAAAAAAAAAAAAAGCTGTCTCAGCATATCAGTGATGGACACCTGTCATGGTTTTATTAGTATGATCCATTGTTATTGGCCTTCATTACCAATTGTCTGCTTTGTGCAAGCAGTGTTTGAATTGTGTCAGAGCTCTTGCACTTTACTTTTTTTTTTACCTCTAGAGGTCGGTAAAAAGCCATTTAAAACCAGATCAATACAACCAAATCAATTGTGGTTCAATGTAGCCTAGTTTATCAAGTACAAATCCTAATATCTCAACTTCAAAAACACACAATCATGCCCAACTATTAAATATATTAAATAATAAAAACTTCAAGACTCACACTATAATACAGTGCTGTGAAAAGTGTTTTGCCCCTTCCTCAAACAAATTTTAATATTACATAAAGATAATGCAAGTAAATACAAAATGCATTTTTTTTTAATTATGATTTAATTTATTAAGGGAAAAAAAATTCTGTCCAAACCTACCTGGCCCTACATGAAAAATTAATTGCCCCCTCCTGTTAAATCATGAAAGAACCGTGATTAACCACATTATTTTAGAAAGCTGAGTTGAATTTCACTAGACACACCCAGGCCTGATTACTGCCAGAACTGTTGAATCAAGAAATCACTTAAATAGAACCTGTCTGACAAAGTGAAGCATGCTTATAGAGCAACACATCATGCCGCGATCTAAATAAATTCAATAACAGATGAGAAACAAAATAGTTGACATGTATCTAGGGTTGCCCCCGACTAAAGATTTTTCTGGTCGACTAGTAGTCGTTCATTTTAAGCATTAGTCGACTAATCGCACATTTATTAATAAACAATTTAAATCATTATAATGAGCCTTTAATTGCCTACATAGCCTAATACGCGCTCAAGCACACACATAAAGCTTGCCACAGCGCACCGCAGAAGCTAATGATTATGAATGTGTCAGGGAAAAACAGTTAAGGAGGCTGTATTAATATTTTCATAATTTATTGATAAAATACTGCTTTTTTTGTTTTCGGTTTAAGAGATGAAGTCGACGTAACTCGTCATCTCCGCAGTTGTGATGCACCTGTATGCATGTTTCATACGGATTACATAATCCGAGAATATTTGTTTTCCATTTGATTTGGTTCATTTGAAAGTAGACATTTCACTCTCTATGGATATATTTTTTCTATGACTGTAAGGCAAGCATACACGGAGTTTCGTGCTCAAGTTCACGGAGACACGACGGCAGAAAGTGCATTTCATAAAGTAGACATTTCCCTCTCTATGGATATATTTTTTCTATGACTGTAAGGCAAGCATACACGGAGTTTCGTGCTCAAGTTCACGGAGACACGACGGCAGAAAGTGCATTTCATTATTTTACAAAAGCGCAATGTTTTGTTGTTATTGTGAGTGCAAATAAATAAACGTAGAGTCTTTACAGATTCGAAAGATGTATTACTCTTATCTGTATGAACAGAAATTATGGAGAATTTAAAGAGCAATTGACCGTACCCGCGCCTCCATCTGTCCTGCAGTGTGCACGCTTCTACACTCCACACAGACACTTTAATAGCGCACATTTTTCTAGGCTAGCCTAACATTAGATTGAGAGGTCATGTAAAGTTGCTAATACTTACATATTTCAGATGATAAGCCGTATTTGTGGAGGATGAATGATAGGTGAGTGTTTGGATGTCCTGCCTGATGTAGGCTACTGTATTACCATAGACTAGCCGTTAACGATCTGTCCGTCACAAACTGCGTGACTTCGCCTGTGGATTATTATTTTTTTTTCTGACTAAGCGACTAAAAACATTTTGGTTGACCAAGCCTCTTCTTGTCGACTAACGGTTAGGGGGCAGCCCTGTATCAGTCTGGAAAGTTCTCCAGCGAACCACGGTCGGAGCCATTATCCACAAATGGAAAAAACTTGGAACAGTGGTGAACCTTCCCAGGAGTGGCCGGCCTACCAAAATTACTCCAAGATCGCAACGACAACTCATCCAGGAGGTCATAAAAGAACCCAGAACAATATCTAAAGAACTGCAGGCCTCGCTTGCCTCAATTAAGGTCAGTGTTCATGATTCAACAATAAGAAAGAGACTGGGCAAAAACGGGGGCTGTTTTGCAGCTTCAGGACCTGGACGACGTGCCATAATTGATGGAACCATGAATTCTGCGCTCTATCAGAAATTCTGAAGGAGAATGTCCGGCCGTCAGTTTGTGACCTCAAGCTCAAGCGCACTTGGGTTATGCAGCAGGACAATGATCCCAAACACACCAGTAAGTCCATCTCTGAATGGCTCAAGAAAACAAAATTAAGGTTTTGGAGTGGCCAAGTCAAAGTCTGGACTTAAATCCAATTGAGATGCTGTGGCATGAGCTTAAACAGTCCTTTCATGCTCGAAAACCCTCCAATGTGGCTGAATTAAAACAATTCTGCAAAGAAGAGTGGGCCAAAATTCATCCACAGCGATGTGAAAGATTAATTGCCAGTTATCGCAAATGTTTGATTGCAGTTATTGCTGCAAAGGGTGGCACATCCAGTTATTAGATTTAGGGGGCAATTACTTTTTCACGTAGGGCCAGGCAAGTTTGGACAGCCTTTTTCCCTTAATAAATGAAATCATTATTTCAAAACTGCATTTTGTATCTACTCGGGTTATCTTGTAATGTAATGTAATATTAAAATTTGTTTCATGATCTGAATCTTTTAAGTGCGACATATGCAAGAAATTTAAAAAACAGAAAGGGGGTAAAAACCTTTTCACGGCACTGTATATTTTTCTGTGCACCAAGAGGAATGTAGAATTCTGCGTCCTTGATACAAATCATTCCAGCTTCAATTCCTGTGGTCATTTGGTAACATTTTACAAGTTTCAATGTGTTAACATTTATACTGTAAATGCATTAGGTATCATGAACTAAAATGTACTCATTTTTCTAAAGGATTTATTAATTTAGGTTAAATTAATTTATAAATATACTACACTTCAGGGTTTAATATATAGTTTTTTATGATACAGTTAAAATGTTTTCATTTATTTATTTACTTTTACAATGTTAAAAAGATATACTACTTTTCAAAAAGTTTAAGTTTTTTAAATTATTTATTAGATTTTTTAATATATATATATTCTTTATTGCCACTTTTGCTAAATAAAAGTATATATTTAAAAAATCATTGTACTAACCCCAAACATACATTCAACTAACTAAAATTAACATTTCACAATTTATTGTAAAATGTTTCTTTCTGTGACAGGTTTTCCCTTTTACAGGTAACCCCTAATATATTTTTTTTCTTAAATTTGAAATCTGGTTTGACATATAAATGAAATTAGCACTCCCAGCATGCATTAGTAAAAGTATACCCACACTAAAGACTATATACATGAACATTGCGGTATCACTAGCAGCTAGTTCTTCCTATGAAGTGCTAAGAAATTGTATAAATGTGCAGTGAGTTAAATCCATTTCTAGACTGACAGGCTATGGCCCATTCGTGTGTCAATAACCCTTCTAAAACTCCCACCTGTAAGTGAACGGAGGGGGAATGCCTCACCTCTTCCTGTAGGGTGGCCCTCTCTTCTTTGAGCTGCTGTATGTTAATCTGAGCCTGGTTCAGCTCCTGTGTCTTCTCCTGCAGCTCCTGCAGGGCTGACTGCAGCTGTGCCTCTCCTGTCCTCCGCTCTTCCAGGAGCTGATGCTGCCTCTGGGAGGCGCTCTCACAAACATGCTTCATCTCTTTCTCCTGCTCTTTAATGCGCTCCTGCAGCACTGCCAACTCCTCATGGAGCTCCTGCACGGCTGAATGAATGAGAGCAGGAATCTAGAGCAAAAGAGAGAAGGAGAGATAGACAGACATGCAAATATAGTTTGGAGAAAAAAAAAGAAAAGCACACACACAGACACCAAAAAACATTTGTCCTGATGACTATGACTATCTTTAAAAATCTAACAAATTATTATTCTTATTATTTTTTTTTTGAACAATGGCACATTTAATTAATTTAAAATTACAGTGAAGAAATTGATAACATTAGAAAATATTTATATTTTAAATAATTCTGTTCTTTTGAACTTCTTTTAATCAAAGAATCCTGAAAAAAATGCATCTCAGTTTCCACAAAAATATTAAGCAGCAGAAGCTGTTTTTAACAATGATTATAATAAGAGCTACTATTAAAGGGGTCATATGATGCTTTTTTAAAGATCATTATTTTGTGTATTTGGTGTAACAGAAAAATCGCATCATATGACCCCTTTAATAAATGATCACCAACACTAATCGATAATGAACGCCAAATCACTGTATTAGAATGATTTCCGAAGAATCATTTGACACTGAAGACTAGAGTAATGGTACAGTTTTGCCATCACAGGAATAAATTACATTTTAAATTATATTCAAATAGAAAATGTGACAATTTTAAATTATAATAATGTTTCACAATATTACTGTTTTAATGCATATTTCATCAAATAAATGCAACCATAGTGAGAATAAGAATTTTCTTTCAAAAACATTAAAACATTGTAATTATTCCAACTTTTGACCCCTATTGTGTATATATAGGGTAGATAAAGATATTTTGGCATCACATCAACTTGCCCTTAACCCCTTTGCTCCCAAATCTCCTCCCCATTTAGGCCATGCCCAGCAACCCCTCATCTGTGGCATGCAGACAGACAAAACCTCTCAACATCACTTCTGGACCAGTAGACCTGCCTCCACCAATCTTCCTCCGGCCAAACTCACACGCACATGCACACACCGAGTATCAGGCTCCACCGGACAGACAGTAATCAGACATCATTTATGGCCATGAACAAAGGAGAGGTGTGAGCCAAAAACCAAACAAGAGACATGGAAACAGACACAGGGGGCTCTATGTGAGTGTGTGTGTGTGTGTGGGGGGGGGGCGTCAACTTTTAACTTTATTTATTTCTAAAGCACTTTCAAAACCAAAGTGCTGTACAGGATGACTAAATAAAAATACAAAAATAAAATCAAGCACAAAACATTATAAACATATACCACAACAACAACAAAGAACAAATTACAAGACATTTTTAAATGCTAATGAAAACAAATTAGTTTTAAGCACACTCTGAAATACAGGTAGTGTAGGAGAAGATTTGACAGACAGAGGAAGGTCATTCCAAAGCCTTGGAGCAGCAACAGGAAAGGCCTGTTCACCTTTACATTTTAAACGAGATCGAGGTGCCATCAGATGTAATTGATCGTTAGAACGCAAAGACCTATTGGATTGATGCAAACTGATTAAATCAGAAATATACTCTGGTGCTAAAACATGCAAAGCTTTAAAAACATATAATAGCACTTTATAATGAATCCTGTATCGTACAGGAAGCCAGTGTAATTTAATAAGCACAGGAGTAATATGCTCTCTCTTCTTGGTACCCGTTAAAAGACTAGCTGCTGAATTCTGAAAAAGCTGCAGGCGGGAGAGAGAGGCCTGACTCACACCCAGATACAATACATTACAATAATCCAAACGAGATGACACAAAAGCATGCACAACTGTATCCAAGTCCTCAAAAGAAAGGATAGACTTCAACTTAGATATAGATCTAAGATGAAAAAAACTATTTTTAACAACGGCATTAATTTGAGCTCTGAGTCAAAAATGACACCAAGGTTTTTCACACTAGAAAGATTTTTCCCAGGAAGTAACCCCAGGCAGTCAGTGACATCATCCACACGTCCCTTTTTACCATATAAAATAATCTCAGACTTATTCTCATTCAGTTGGAGAAAATTATTAGCCAACCAACACTTAACCTCAGCCAAACATTCATACAGAGATTGAATGGATAAAATATCCTTGCGTTTCAATGGTAAATAAAGTTGTGAGTCATCAGCATACAAATGATAATGAATGCCGTGTTTTTCAAAAATTGATCCTAGAGGGAGCATATAAAGGGAAAACAAAACCGGTTCCAGGATTGAACCCTGAGGATCCCCACACATGAGTGGGGCAACAGATGAAGAGTAATTCCCTAGACTGACTGAAAAAGTCCTATCTTTTAAATATGAAGAAAACCATTCTAAGGCTAAACCCTGAATGCCTACATGGTCTCTAAGGCGATCAATGAGAATGTTATGGTCAACTGTGTAAAATGCTGCGTTAAGATCTATAAGTAACAGAACAACACAACTTCCAGAATCAGCACCACGTAGAATATCATTAGTAACCCTCAAAAGAGCTGATTCTGTACTATGGCCAGCTCTAAACCCTGACTGAAATCTATTCGAAATGTTGTTCTTCACCAAAAAATCATTAAGCTGTGCATACACAATCTTCTCCAGTATCTTTGAAATAAAAGGCAATTTTGAAATGGGATGAAAATTATTAATATCAGAGGAGTCTAAACCAGCTTTTTAAAGAAGGATCTGGATAACTGCATGTTTAAAACTAAGAGGAACAACACCAAATGTCAAGTTACTATTCATAATAGTTAAAATGCATGTAACAATAGAATTAACCACTTCTTTAAATAAAAGAGAAGGAATCACATCACAGGGAGACCTAGTGGGCTTCATGTACACAATTATTTCTTTGAGTTGTGGAAGAGATACCGGCGTAAAACAAGTCAATTGATTTGGAAGGACAGAGTGTACAATAAAATCATTAGTAACAGATTAAATCTGGGATCTAATTCCAGCAGTCTTATCAATTAAAATGTTTAAAAACTTTTCACATGTGTTAACAGAAGGAAAGAGTAATGGCATAACAACAGGATGGAGTACAGTGTTTATAGTAGAAAAAAGCACTCTAGAATTATGGCAGTTCCTCGAGATAATATCAGAAAAATAATTAGATCTAGCTAATTTAACAGCTCTTTGTTATTCACTCAAACAACTCTTCAAAATCTCATAAGAAACCTGTAGTTTATCTTTAAGCAATTTACGTTCGGCCCTTCTGCACTCTTGCCTGAGAACACGGGTATTACTGTTCAACCAGGGCTGTGTCTTGACCTTTTTATTCCTAATTTCCAAAGGAGCCACAAGATCTAAAATATCTGAACATGTAGAGTTGAACTGATTGACCGACTGTTCAGGTCCAATACAAAGAGAGGGAGACTCAATCAAGCGAATTAAAGGAGAAACTCCAAAGGCTGCTGAAAATTTACTAGCAGTTCAAGGAGTAAGAGCACGAGAAGCAATAGAAGAAGAAACATTCATAATCTGAGTACTACATGGGAAAGTAGGGCTAAAAAGGGCTTGTGGTCAGAGAAAACAGTGTCTGCAATTTTCACCCCACTAACTGAAAACCCCAAAGATAATACAAGGTCAAGAGTATGACCACGCTCATGTGTTGGACCAGAAACACACTGTAAAAGATCAAATGACTCACTAACCAGGGGCTTTGAAGGGCAACAAACATGTATGTTGAAATCCCCCAAAATTTAAATATTTTCAAAAGAAGGGACAATTACAGATACAAATTCAGAAAACTCCTGAATAAAATCCCCATGCATGTTTGGGGGTCTATAAATCAAAACACAACACAGATTTAAAAGAATTCAACATAATTAACTGAGTTCCAAACGTACAATGAGACTCAGAAGGTAAAAGTCTGCATTTGAACCTGTCTTTAAAAATAACAGCAAGACCACCACCACGGCCAACAGACCTGGGTGTACTAAAAAAACTACAACCAGGAGGAGAAAGTTCAGAGAGAGGAGTCGTTTCACCGACGTTGAGCCAAGTCTCAGTTACAAATAAGAAGTCTAATTCATGAGAGAGAAAAAGATCATTCAAAATAAAAGACTTATTTGCAAGGGACCTTGCATTAATCAAGGCCATTGTCACTGGAATGGAGTCAGGAAAAGGTACAGCTGTGTGTAAAGTGGTATCGTTTACCGGACTTCCATAACGCAGGAAACGAAGATTTTGGCGATTTACTCTTCGATCGCCTGACCGCCGCCTCACATGAACCATCCGTGAGGACCAGAGCACTGGCACAGATAAAGACGGGAACGAGGTATGAGCATCTTAGGTTTGGCATCACATCAACGGCCTCCGCCACTGAAGACGCAGGTCCGATGAAAGGATATTTCCCGAACTTCTTTGATCTCACAAGGCCTCCAGCACGCTTCCTTCTGCATTTCTTGAAACAGGCACAGACACCCCGGCAGGTAACACATTTTCCTCAATGCGGCTGGCACATAATGAGGATGCAGCTGGCAGACTTCTCCGGGGTCGCGATTCAAACAACCAAACACCACCGATTGAATATTCAGTAGAGTCAAGCAATCGTACACCAGGGGAGAACAAGCAGTACGAGTGATAAAACAAACAACGAAAACTAAAACATGAGAACAGCTAAGCTATGAGAACAATTTTGGCTGTAAGATGAATAATGGACGAAATCTAATTTTGTCAGTCAATGACAACTTATCTCTGACTATTGATAATTCTTCTTGTTTTAATGTAAAAAGAAACTAAGATACGATATATTTTCCTTTGTGGTTTAATAATTTATGCATCAGAGGGTTATTAATTAATTCAGTTAATTAATTTATTAGTTCAGGTAATTAATTAGTTCAGTGGGAAACTGAGAGCGATTCGAGTCTCATGTTCGAGCCCTCCAAGAAAGTCAAACATGTTTGTTTTACATTAGGATTATATGAAAATGTGAACTCACCCAGTTGAGATCAAATGGCCAAATAAGGATATTTACGTGCCATGTAAATCTTTGTATTCATGTTGGGTTACATATGAAAAACATTTATACTATTTTCAACAAAAGTTTGATTTAATCACTCTAAATATGGTGTAACCATATTTAAAAATAAATAGCAAAAATACATATTTTCTTATAACGAATACATCTAAAAATACACATCTTAATTATTATGCATGAAGCTTTCTTGGGGTTGTACTAGGGCTGCACAATTAATCGAATTTCTAATCACGATTACAATTATGGATGCCACAATTACATAATCGTTCAAAGCGGCAATTAATCGTTCAAAGTCCACTTATGTTATTCTGCATGCTTAAGATATGTGTTTTTTTTCCTTCTACATGTTATCTTAAGGGTTTTTCCATTGTTTTAGATTTAGTTGTAGTATAACATTATAATACCATTCATATTTTTACTTTTTTTATAATTTAAAGAAGAAACCAGTCCGATGTATATTTGAGGCTTAATACTATAGAAAAGCACTAAAGGTTTTTCAGTTTTCAGAGTGTTTTCAGCTTGTTTATTTTCATATAAAAATACGGCATGCAGTTGCATCAAACAATGGTATAAACATCATTCAGTGTAAATTGTGATCATCGTAATCGCAATTACAATTTCAAGGGAATAATCAACAATTATGATTTTTGTCAATCGTGCAGCCCTAGGTTGTACCATTTGACACCCCAAGAACTAACTGACTTTGACACATTAATTGTGATATTTTATAGTAAGTTTTTTTTTTTTCATAACAAAATGACTGCATTTTGCTTATAATGCTCTGATCTAGGCAAAGGTTTTTTGTTGTTTTTTTATATTAGCAATATTTAAAAGCAAAACTGCTTCACTACTCTGGTGAGCAGCAGTCCATGATGAAGACATGTAGATGTCACATGGTTAGTCATTTGTACCTTGTTTTGTAGTTGCTGTTTTTCACTCTGGTATTTGTTAATCAGCTCCTGGTTTTTTTGTCTTTGGATGTCCAGTTCAATGTCAGCTTCTCTTCTTAACTCCATCTCTTGCTGTTTCAGCTGTTTGTCTTGCTCAGCCTGTTTCTGCTGGAGAAAAGCCTCCATCTGTATGCACACAAATATGGGTTAAATAAGGGCTGAGATCAAATAAAGTAAAGTAAAGTAAATAAAATCTACAGAGAATGAGATTATTATTTGTGCACTTAACCCATAAACTGACATTCAGTCTACTGAATTTATTAATTACAGAAAATGTAATACAATTTAGACATAACACAAAAGAACAGTGGTTAACTAAACCTAAAACTATTAAAAATAGTTTGTGTTAATTGAAATAAAGATGAAGTAATATATAAATATTGAAAATATGAAAGTATTAAACTTAAAAAAAAATCCTTCAACTAGAAATGTTCTCTAGTAAAATTACACCTAAAATTACTACTAAACTGAAATAACGGTATATTAAAGCTAAATAGAAATACTAAAGCATAACAAAACTACTAAAACGTTAAAATTAAAATATAAAAAGCTAATTTCATGTGTGTGTGTGTATGTATATATATATACATATGCATACATGCACACACAAATACATACATAACATAAATATATATGTGACCCTGGACCACAAAACCAGTCATAAGGGTCAATTTTTCGAAATTGAGATTTTTGAGATTTCCATACAATGTATTTTTTCTATTGCTACAAATATACCCCAGCGACTTAAGACTGGTTTTGTGGTCCAGGGTCACATATATAAATAATACTAAAATAATACTGCAAAATAGTCACAAAAGAAAAACAAAAATAAAGAAGGACACCATAATACATAACCAAATAGGAAGCCACATGCAAATCCCCTGAACACCTGCACACTTGCATCACACTTGCCGCTATTCACGTTGAATGAATTTTCTTGCATAACAATATTAATTTGTCATCGAAAAATTACACTGTAAAACAGCTAACAGGACAAAATGGCTATGAGATACATTCATCTCTTTTCATTTTGGTTAATTTAGGTCTTGTGTTGAAGGAAAAAGCAAATAAAGCTGTTTGTGCAGTCTTTCTGTGACTGCATGCTGTCATATCAAAGACTGGGATTTTTCACCAACTGTGTGTTGTGAAATATTGAACTGTCAGCAGTTGAATAAAATGGTTAGAGCAATTACAAACAACAAAGAAGGGGATGGTGGCATGCCATGTATTTTAAGTCAGGCATGACCAAGGCCAACATGTTTTTCATAGAGACCAGAGTGCAGACAGAGTGCGTGTGAGAGAACACAGCAGGGTTTGTGTCAGTGTGTGTGTGGTGGTGAGAGAGAGAGAGCATGAGAGTGTGTGTGATGAAGAAAGAATTTGTGTTTGTGTGTGTGTTTGACAGTAAGAGACCACTTCCACCTAGACTTGGATGCATGTTTGTGTTAACGGCAGGAAACCGGCGGGTCTTAAATATAATTTGCACTAAATCAAACGGTATTCCTCTTAATACTAGCGCGCTGAGGGCAGACCTCAGCCCACAAAAAATATAAATGAATGTATTTAAAATAATAAAAACAAAAAAAGAACTACTTCAGACAGAAAGGAAATAAAGAAAATGTGCTTCTGGTTCTTTGGGATAAGCGACGCTATGGGCCGAATAGAAACGCTATATTTGTCGTTTCAGTGTTCAAAGTGAATACAGTATATAGAATTTAAATACATTTGGCCCGAAAGCCATGAAAATCATTGCATTAGATAACAAAATATCAAAAGAAGTAAAAATCTAATCATTATGAGAGACAATTTGCATTTTAATCTCACATCAATTTAAAAGGTTTTTATTTGTATTTTGCAGTGGTGGGCCGTCAGGGCCAGCAAAGCCTTCTCTGCTGGCCTAAACACTATCAGAATCACTGATTTAGT
>NW_015557078.1:48459-52181 GCF_001515605.1 Sinocyclocheilus anshuiensis
AGTCCTAATGACTGCGAAAAACAACCACACACCTCCTCGGCACCGGTTCTGTGAAAGACTCGTGAAGATGAAAAACCACTAGAGTATGGTAGGTTAATTTTCATTTTTGACTCTTTTATCGCTTGATGCGTTGTATGCTGATGTTATTTGCGCGATATAAAGCCAGGTTTAAGTTTCCGTAAGAATATCTCAGTTTCCCGAGTGGAGCTGTATTAACCGGTGCCGCTGGCAGAGGCAGACCAGCGGGGAGATGAGAGTCACAGAGGTACGTTAAAACACATGTATACACTTTTCTTCATCGTCTTGTATGAATTATTTTAATGTTACTTGCTCACTTTCCTAGTAAAGCTGTGCTAACCAGTATTTTCCTCCCGCAGTGCGCTGGCAGACCGGCGGGGAGACTCGTGAAGACGAAATAAAGCAGCAGTAAGAGAACATTCAATTTTTAGGTCAACTTTAAAACACATGTAATCACCTTATTTGTTTTATACCAATGCTATCAGTAAGGTATAAATGCGTTTGGGTGAATACATGTCTGTAAGAACATCAGATGGACTGTATTTGTGTCATTTTGTTAGGTTAATGCTTCAGCTACAGATGATGTGTTGGGCAATTGTTAATTGGGTTTCTTTCTTTAGTAATGGCATTCATTCTCGCTACATAAGATACCTGTCTGTTATGTAGTGCCCTGTTATACTGCGTTACTGTGTAATATTTATGGTTTCTATAGCCGTGGCATCATTATGATGGTATGAAGAGATGGATTAATTCATGTAGGACGCCACTGAAGGCCTAGGTGTAAAATGCACGGCCCGCCACTGGTATTTTGTGACCTCACCTTTGAACTCTGCTCCTCTGCAGCTTTCAGCCTCGTTCTAAAGCTCTCCTCCAATCTCTCCAATTCTCCCACATGAGTTCTCCTCAGCTCCTCCCTATGAAAAGAAAGTCTACAGTAAATACACCAACAGAAGACTATATAAGTCAACTCAACATATTGGATAACATAAATACATAAGTGAATGCTTTAACGTCATTGAGCAAATTATCAAACGTAATGTAAAACGTAAGCATCATTATCAAAATCTTGACTCATGGCGTCATACCTGCCAGGACACGAGTTTTCTAAAACCACTATATGATTGATCTGTTCAATATTACAGATAACACAGAGGATAAATATTAGGCCATTGGGACATACTGTAAGTTTTCTTAACTGTACATTTCAAAGAGTCACAGTGACACATTTACTGACGCATTTATGAGCAAGAACATTTTATGATCCAGTTGTTATGGAAACATAATTGTTATTTTTGTTAATTGTCATGCCATAAAACATTTATTGATTTAAAACTATAACTAATGTCAGTCTGCAGCCTCAGGGCTAAAGAGAAATTACAAAGGAAATGAGAAGGGGCCCTGAATCACAGTCAACAAAGTCAGGCAGTAATGAGTAATTCACAAGAACTATTAATCCTAGCTGAAGACATATACTAATACACCATTCATAGTAAACATAAGCTGTCAAGTAGGTGGCAGACAGAAAAAAAAGTTCTGCTTCTTGCTAAAACTGTGGCAAGACTGAGTATCTTTTTTTTTTTTTTGGTAAATTGTTATCTATTAGCTTTGATAGAAATATTTTAATCAGTAAGAAGAGATAAAATATACTACTAAAATATAATACTACTATGTAAATGTTTGGGGTTAGTAAGATTTTTATTTTAAAGAAAGGGATACTTTTATTTAGCAAGGATACATGAAATTGATCAAAAGTAACAATAGAGACTTTTACATTATGAATGATTTCATTATGAAATGCTGTTTTTTTTTTTTATCTTTTGAACTTTCTATTCATCAAAGCATCCTGCAAAAATAAACGAATAAATAAATAAAAATCACAGTTTCCACAAAAATATTAAGCGGCACAATTGTTTTTGGCACTGATAATAACCAATTATGTTTCTTGAGCAGCAAATCAGCATATTAGAATGATTTCTGAAGGATTATGTCACACTGAAGTCTGGAGTGACTGGAATGACTGCTGAAAATTCAGCTTTTAAAGGGGTCCTATTATGCTCTTTTACAAAGTCTTGATTTTGTTTTGGGGGTGTACTAGAACAGGCTCTCATACTAGGTTGTTCGAAAAACACATTATTTTTCACATATTTTACATTATTACAACACCTCTCTCCATTTTTTTATTTTTTTACAATATTTTATGTATTTTTAGAATTCTTCAAAAACATTTTAAAAATCTTACTTACCCCGAACTTTAAAACAGTATGTATGAATAAAATGTAAGATAAAAAAGTATTTGTTTTAAAGATACATTCTCTAAATAATTAATATGCATACATGCAGTAGACATGGCTAACAGACAAACCTTCCAAGAGTGTTCTCTCTTCTTGTTTGTCATCACTTTTAAACTGTGATTATGGTTTGACTCATCAAAACCTACTTCTTGTTGTCGAAATCTAAACAAAAGCCTTTGAAAAGCTCTTCTGCTATTAGCCGAGACAGACAGCGAGGATATGAAAAATGCTGGTGACTAGACAGACAGACAGCTTGGCAGAAATTCCATTTTTACTGCACATTCCTCTGTGGCTCAAACATTCCTCCCATGAGACATAAACTGTGACTTCGTAGACAGACTACTTCCATCACGGATTGGTGAAGACTGAGACACTCACAAAAACAAACAAACAGCTCAGGAGAAACATCAGAGTCCAAACAGACCGATTGAATCAGATCGCCACATACCAGCATTCCTACATCCACCTATCCTGACCTAACCTCTCTTAGTTAAAATGTGCGTCTTGAATAAGATATTCAGAACATTTCAGACCTTAAATGAGCATAATAGGCTAAAATTAACTTAGATACACCCTAGTATGTGTTAATGGAGGTCGCCGTAATTCCCCTGAGAGAGAGGAAGTCACACAGAGAGGAAAATAGAGTGAGCGAGCAAAAGATTCCAGGCGTAATCTTTTTTTTTCCACCCAAAGAGAGAGGGAACGTTTCATCTTGCCGGTCTAGGGGTTTACGTGCCGTGAGGCGGCATACTATTAATGTTAGATAGGTTGGGGACTGACAGACACGCAGCTCTCTGACAGCAGTTATGTGATGGGTCTCGAGAGAGTTGGCCTATAATGGGGATGTCTGGAGGAAGTGGCTCTCAGAAATACAAGTGTTAAATAGACCCAGTCTGGAATGTCCACACTTCACTGAACTTGTGTAATCAAATCAATGGGAAATTATCAGAGTGGCAGATAGAAAGCAAATGCTCTGAAAATGGAAGAAGTTGGAGGGGAGGAGAAAAAACACATGCCAAAAAAGTTCTGAGAGAAGTCTAGTGTAACTGGGATTTTCAACACAGCTTTGAGGTTGAGGTCACAGACACTAAATATGTAACCGCTCACAGGTATGAGACTGAATGGGAACAAAAAAAATAAAAAATAAGTGACAGGATAAAAAAAAGTGGCATAGTTATGAAAAATGGCATGTTGTAGTATCATATTTTCGTATCATGTCTTGTCATATCACAGTTTTATATTACAAAAACTGGTTGAAATATTCAGTGCTGTGCTCTTAATAATACATTTAATAACATTTTCATACAACAAAAAGAACGTCTCTAGGTTACGTATGTAACCATGGCTCCCCGAGGGAAGGAGACGCTGCGTCGAGATCGCTTTGGGAACGCCCCTGCGTGACCGCGTTCTGAA
>NW_015557078.1:52532-62438 GCF_001515605.1 Sinocyclocheilus anshuiensis
ATATAAACTGCTCTTAGAGAGAGGAGCTTCCCCTGAGCCCACAGAAGGATCTGGCGCGCCAGCTTGTACAAGGGGCTCGAACGCAGACCCCCCTGCCGATTGATGTAGGAGACCACCGATGTGTTGTCTGTGCGGACAAGCACATGATGCCCCCTTAGGTCTTGAAGGAAGTGTGGCAGAGCTCGAAACACGGCCAGCATCTCCAGGCAGTTGATGTGCCTAAAGAGATGATGGCCTTCCCACAGACCCTGGGCAGAGCGGCCACACATGACTGCTCCCCAGCCCGTGAGAGAGGCATCCGTCGTTAGCGTTACGCGACGACACCGAGTCCACAGTCTCCTCTGTCTCGACACTCATCACATCGAGGAAGATAGATGAAGCGTCTGGCTCTCTCTCTCTGGGGGGGGGAAGGGGAACACTGAACATCCAAATACAATGTAACAATATACAGTACATAATGAATTAAGTAAACAAATGTTTGAATAAAGTGCAGAAGAACATAAAGAACAATAATAAAGAATCAAAACATTTTCCACCAAGCTAGCTTTTCTAGACTGGCATGGTTTATTCCAGATTAGTATTTGTTTTGTCTGTTCGCTTTGTTTTCCATGGCAAATATGAAAATTTGAATGGCTGTTTAAAATTTTTTGTTCAAACCAATGCGAAAAATCATACTAAATTTTAACGCACCACACATATTGTAAATATTTAACGGTTGATGGAAAAGAAGCTAAAAAGGGTAAACCCACGGTAACTATACTGTGCATGTTCATTATTATTGTAATATATCATATTACAGAACACTGACAAAAATAAAAAACACTACATTAAATAACTAAACTAAATAAAAAGTACAATAAAAAATATCTCACAGTGTTACTTTATATCTCACAATTGCAACAATTACTTTTTAAAACAATGTCTTAAATTACTTAATTACTTTTTACTCTGAGGTAGAAACAGTTTTCCATACGAAGATGTAGAAAATATAGAAACACGAGAACTACTGTATTTCCTATTCAATTTGTCTATCTCAGCACTTCTGTTTATCTTTATTCTTGGAGTTTTCACTGAAAAATATCTGCCTGTCTGTGTGGAAGTTAATGCATGAGTTTTACACATTATTTCAAGTCCAACATTTATGTGTATGTCTGTATCTCCAGACAACCTCGGGTCATTTCACTCAGACTGACTGTTTAAGATTAGACTCAGTGTCAACACACACTGTACACCATCTCTTCATTACAGTATGTCTTTCTAAATTATTCCACCTTCACTCATCTCCGTCTATCTTTTCTTTTACCTCATAATCTTCATCAGAAGATTTCAAAATGATATTTCTGTCAGTCAAAATGAGTCTGTTGTTATTGGCATTGATCTCTTTGCCAATTAATGACAGCAATTCCCTGCAGCCAATAAACGCAGTGACAAATGAGGCCTGTCAATGACAAACACATACAAGCTGAAATTTTATGCATACTGTATATTGATCTGAATGATAATAAATAATTAGTCTCCTGACTGACATACTGCAAACATTCCCAAACATTCATGTCTGTGGCATGTAAACATTCACAAAAATACAAAGAACTAAACATGCTAGTGTAGCGAGGTAAGGTTGTTTACAATCATCTGTCTAATGATTAGACTGAATTTGGACACAAAATAGTAGTTAGATGAAGTAGTTGTACAGCTGTTTATTCTCATATGGGCAGTCAAGGTAACATATTAAATATGAAATAATCTTTAAACGAATAAATAAATACATTTGATCATATGTATTTCTGACTAATTCTGGATTTGATTTGAGTGTTCTGATTACAAAATATGCTGGGTCCCGTTTACACCTCCATTTTATCACAGTCTGCTTGTGATCATCTGAGACAAATGTCAATATCAGGACTAAACAGACCACTCTGACACTCAATTTTTTTTTCTCAGATTTTTGAGTCTCTTATGCTCACCAAGAGTGCATGCGTATTTGACAAAAATACAGTTAAAACAGTTGGTTTTAAATATGTTATGAAATTGTAGTAAGTATTTTATGTAATTTTATGAAATAATATTATAGCCAAAAAGTTTTCTATTTTAACATATTTTAAAATAAAATGTTTCTCCTGTGATGGCAAACACTTTTTTCAGCAGAAATTACTCCAATTTAGAGTGTCACATGATACTTCAGAAATAATTCTAATATGCTAATTTGGTGATTTAAGAAACATCTATCATTATCAATGCTGAAAACAGTTGATCTTGCATTTTTTTCAGGATTCTTTGAAATCTTTTGTAACAATATAATACAAATCTTTAATGTCACTTTTGATAAATTCAATGAAATTGAATTAAAAACAATTAAAAAAAAGACAAAGTATGGCAGAGGCCATTTGCACTAAGTACAAATAGCATTACGTGGTATTTACACTAACTAAAAACATCAGTATTTTCTTTGCATTAAATGTAAATAGTAGTTAGATGCTTAAAAGAGTGTTGTAGATACTATTAATACTTATGCTATAAATACTGTTTGCACACTGGCATATTTTAGTACATTGTAAATAACATATTCAGTGTGTATGATTATATATTAAAATCATAAATAGATCCCTAAATCCCAGCCCTACACCCTAACCATACTGAACCACCTGATCAGTATAGTGGTCCTCTAAGGTTCAGGAAGAGTAAGGCTATATGTTCGGCTGTATGCATACTCTAGTATTTGCTTCAGAAATGATGTATACTTTCAGCTTAATTTCAATTACAGGCCTCTTAACTGCCCATTAGCTGCTTGCTTTATTTATTTATTTTTATTTTATTTATTTTTTTAACAAAGGTCTAAAACGTTGTCTCTAAAATAACCAAATGTTGCCTTTCTCAGTCTTTGAACTGTTTTTTGTTAGCTGGTGTGAAGGGGGTGTCAGTGGTTCAGTGACTGTGGTTGTATGACCCTGGGCCGTGCTTGTGGGAGACCAAAAGTAGCTCACTTAGTAAAGTGTTACTCTCTCTCTAACTCTCTCTGTCTATCTCTCTCTGTCTATAAAAAAACATCAACCGTGTCATTGTGATCCGGGCGGATACATGAAAGAGGGGTTTGTTCTTATTATTCAGTGCTTATACAAAGGCTGAAGCAGCAGTTGTTTGGTGGGCAGGGATTCTAGAGAGCTGGAGGACAAAATGTTCTCTGTAGAGCAAAACAGGGGTCAGAATCTTTCCTGCTTTAGCCGATAGAAATGCACGAGCCAGGACTGTGATAATTGGCAAAGCGTGGTTACTGCAGGACGCTGTTATTGTATGCCTGTGAATGTGTGTGGGAATACAAATCACTTGCCTTTTAGTGTGCTTGCTCAGCGTTTGTCCCTCTGAAGTAAAACAGCACGCTCAGTACAAGCACACGGTCAGGACATTCTGTTAACTTATTTGCAGTTCTTCAATGTGTTTATTCATTGTTTGAACGTACAGTCCCCTCCTCCGATTTATTTATTTTTTGAAGAAACATTTACCTCATACTACAAAAAAAAAAAAAAACTGCCTCCATCTAAAACCTGCAGGTGTTGCTCTTGGAAAGTGATATTTTAGAAGATCGATTGATCGATTGATTTAATCTCACATTTCTAAATAGTTTTATCTCTGTAGTATTTTTTTTTCCATCAGTTTATGCACAATCGAAAGGAAAGATATAATGATTATGCATGTCTACATCTTGACTCGCTTTTTACTGCTATTTGTGATTATTACTGCTTCTGAAGGCAAGCTGGATTTGCCCCTCGTGCCTTTAACAATCTAATTAAGCTCAGTTTTTGGGCTGAGTCTGACATCCTTGTTCCTTAAAGGATGACAGCTTAAATGCTCATTTCCATCTCATTACTCAAACACCTGCGACCTCTGACCCCTCCTCACCTGCAGCACAAGTATGAGCCTGCCTAACAAAGCCCATGTCTGAAAATCGGCTTGACTGCTCAATGACTAGACCCAGGGGCGCATTAACGCACAGGCTTCAACGGGCTGAAGCCCAGAGGCCTACACTGGGAAAGGGGCCTACTGGCTGCAGGGAAATGATAGTTTTCGAATAATTATGTGTATATATGGGAGTTTGCAGCAGTGACAACAGAATTCTGTAAACAAACTCACACACTCATGTTCAGTGATGCCCTGGTTGTAGTATATAGTGAATAGTTCAGTTTAGGTTTCCCCCATACATTTTGTATAGTTGGTATGTTCCAAGTATTCCACCGATATAGCGGAATGCACAATGCATGCGCTAGTAAAGAAGCCCAGCACGAGAGTGTCTGTATGTTAACGTGCAGATCAACAAGAAACACAGCACTGTTGCGTGATAGGAGCTGGACCAGACAACTTTCTGTAACGTCATACAGTGAGAGTTCAGTAACTTGCGTGGATGTAATCTGAGTGACTGAATCTAAAATCTTCAGCTGACACAGTGTTCCATCATGCTGCTTAAGTCTCAATTTCAAATCCGGGGATGGAAGAATAGGAATCGTCCCATTGCTCATATGTGATCATTAAACTTTAAACGGCTATGATTGAATTAATTAAACGCGAGCACGGCATGTTTCAAAATAAAAACGCTGCATGTTAGCAATCACCAAATAGCCCACATTTATGCCAACTTTCCAAATGTGTTTTTTCGATCTACGGATGATGAATAATGAATATTTGTGTAATATGGTGTTTAAATCATACCTGTAAACTCACATTTCGACTAGGAAAGTTTTGATGGCATTTTCTTTTCATGTTACCTCCGTCTAATGCCTGTAATTTACCGGTAATGTTTACTTTATGTAACGGCTATAATTCTGCTGTTCCACAAGCGCCACCTTCTGGCAAAAAAATAATAATAATTTGCATATTCACTTCGGCCTATATTCACATTTTATGCAGAACAGTGTTGTGAATGTTAACTGGCAACAAGAAAAAACATCGAAATTTGAAAAATGTCAGGAAGCTTAAAAAAAAAGTTATCTAGAGAAGGTGGGGGGCCTACTGTAACGCTGTAGCCCAGGGGCCTCTGATTAGACCACTACATTTTTAGAAAATCAAGTGTTAGCCTTAGGCTGAAATGAAAGGTGTTGAATAGCACTTGACCAAATGTCCACTTGACAACTAAAGGAACATTTCTGAGAAATAGTCTTTGCAGTGGACTGAGTAGAGAACACTGCTCGACTAGGAAAGTTTTGATGGCATTTTCTTTTCATGTTACCTCCGTATAATGCCTGTAATATACCGGTAATGTTTACTTTATGTAACGGCTATAATTCTGCTGTTCCACAAGCGCCACCTTCTGGCAAAAAAAATAATAATAATTTGCATATTCACTTCGGCCTATATTCACAGTTTATGCAGAACAGTGTTGTGAATGTTAACTGGCAACAAGAAAAAACATCGAAATTTGAAAAATGTCAGGAAGCTTAAAAAAAAAGTTATCTAGAGAAGGTGGGGGGCCTACTGTAACGCTGTAGCCCAGGGGCCTCTGATTAGACCACTACATTTTTAGAAAATCAAGTGTTAGCCTTAGGCTGAAATGAAAGGTGTTGAATAGCACTTGACCAAATGTCCACTTGACAACTAAAGGAACATTTCTGAGAAATAGTCTTTGCAGTGGACTGAGTAGAGAACACTGCATACTGCAACAGTAAAACTGGGAAACATTCATGAAACAAAGCCATGCTTGCAAAGACATGTCTGAAGATATTGAACAGTTGCTGTGACAGGTCCTAGTTGTTCTCAGCACCAATGAGCTGGCTAGTCATTTTCTTACCCATATCTGACCTGGATAATAACCTGATCTCATGACGAAAACGTACCTGTGGGAACTTTTTTTGCAAGACACGAACTACGTAGCGACATGGCATGTATATTTCGTGACATATTCGATGTGAAATGTTCACTGAGTGGAGGTAAAAGTGTTCGTTTTTTTCCTTCCAGAACAGATCAATGTAGATATGGTATGTTTTATGTGATGCTGGTTTTGTACGTGTCACCGCAGTTCTGACTTGAAATGTCCGTTGAGTGGCACTATAACTCTAATGCTCCGTGACGTTTTAAAATAAGATCTGCACTATACCTAAACCTATCAGATAGTAATCGCACGCATGCCGTTTTAGCTTGTTTTTCGATCTCTCATCTTTCAGCTCTTTCATCGTGAGTCATGTTTTTCATGGGATTCGTACTCAAGGATTTCGCATTCTACGTCTAATTCCGTGCCAGCTAAGTTATACCAAGCAAGCTTGTTATATCCAGAAAACCAAAACATATGGAGCTGTAATCATAACTGTGTATGAAAACTATTACGAGTGCTCGCTGTTTTACCGCCTCTAGTGTTAATTTCAGTTGGAAACTGCAGTGATGTGTACTTATTGGTATGTATTTTGCATCTTGTGAAAAAGTTCCCACAGGTACGTTTTCCTCGTGAGATCAGGTAGGCAAAACCCTAGCAATTACCCAGAACACCATATAAAACAACCATTTAGAACACCCTAGTAATAGCTTAGGAACCACCTAGCAATAACAATACATTGCCAAGAACCACCAACCTCAATGTTATGAGGAAGTGTTTGTGCACTGGCTATTATTAGTATATTTATTATTGCTGTTGAGCATTTTTAATTATGTCACAACATTATTTTTATTTTTTATTTGCTTTTTTTCTCAGAATTAGCTAGTATTAGTATTCATTTCATATTTATGTATATTTATTTATATGTATGTTTTTTTATAAGTGTGAATGTAGATGGATATAGTTGCATTTCCATGAGAGATACAAAATTTTGTTGTATGCTACATGCAATGACAATAAAGGTATTCAATTCAATTCAGTTCAATTTATTATCAGTATTATGGACTTTTTATTTGTGTACACAACTATTCTGTTGAATAATTAAAAAAAACTAATGTACACACAACTTTTCTTACTCATCTCTACATGGGATCTCCACCCTGCACCTTCCCTAATTGCACATTCAATTAGTACATCTATCATCAACATTGTTACTGTTCTTAAATATTATAGGGATCAAACTGTACCTGCTCAGATTGTTCTGGGTAATTGGAGTTAAAGTTGCTATTCAATGCACTGAAATGATGCTTGATGTTAGCAGTTTTACAGATCATCATGGTCTGTGTGCATAAAAAACAGTTGCCTTTACATTGTGGTGTTCAGGCAAAATAACACAAAATTGTTCAGTCCATTCACTTATGAATTGTTTATTTTCAGTGTCTACTTTTCTTTTCACACTTGCCATGTTTTTGCTTTTAGAATTGCACTGTGTCTACACCGGATGTTGTCGGCTTTCTACATTGGACACGTCAAAGCGAAAGTAGCACAAACACATGGGCTGCGTTCGAAACCGTATACTCAATGAGTAGGTACTTAATTTAAATAAGTACTTACTTAACAAGCGTTAAAAGAGTACCTACTCTACAGCCAAATCTCGTTAAGTATGAATGCGATCCATACATCATCAGCCATGTTGACGTTATCATGTGACT
Organism: Sinocyclocheilus anshuiensis; assembly: GCF_001515605.1. Classification (NCBI taxonomy): domain Eukaryota; kingdom Metazoa; phylum Chordata; class Actinopteri; order Cypriniformes; family Cyprinidae; genus Sinocyclocheilus; species Sinocyclocheilus anshuiensis. The sequence goes on from NW_015557078.1 coordinate 60,036, forward strand.
TAAGACGTTACAAGCGCAAAAACTTAAAAATACGAGCGACAGGTTTAATACCTCTAACCTCTATCTGTAAATATTTTGATGTTGATGAAATTTGCTAATTTTGTGCTCTTGTTGGAGAAACAGATGCCTTTTTATTGTGATAGCAGTATAACCAATACATTTTGGGTTGATTTAAGTTTTTATATTTTTAACCCTACTAATATGACCCACAATTTTATCCTTAAAGATATTATATTATGAAAACCCCAAATTGTTTTCTTTTGAATATGTTAATTTCATCCACAAGCAAAACCCCCGTAAATCTCCTTTGTTTTCCTCTTTTTCTTATTTAACTATCTTTGTTTCATCCCTCAGGCTTATAAATGTCACAATCTGTGATGGCAAGGAACGATGGAGACGAGAAATAAACGAAACGGTCTTTAAATCCAAGAAACACAGGGTATATCCAACACTGGGAACGGCAAGAAACACGTGAACATAACAAGTAGAACCGACAGAGACAGACTGCACAGACTAGGACTTAAATACAGGCGATGATTGGGGAAACACAGATGTAGGGGATGATTAATCAAACTAATTAACAAAACGAGGACAGGAACATGACCAAATAAGGGAACAGAAACAGGGTCAAAACATGACACAGACAGTCCATGATCCTGACAATAAATAGCAACAACAACAGCAAATGCAATGTTTGATGCTTTATGATTATGTGAATATTATGATTGTTCAAATATATTTACCCTTCTAATTCTGCCTTTTTTTCTGTGTATATATTCTCATACAATGATGTACGCAAACCCATTGTATTTATGTTTTCTATTCTGATTGTTCATTGTTAAAGATACAACCATTTTTCCCTGAGCTAGTAAGTAATTAATTCAAATTAAAAATTAAAAGTTCTGCAGTAATAATAAAAAAAGAAGATGAGAGGTGCACTAACACCTCATAGCATCAGTAACTCCACAACCCTACCTAGTACAGTTTTCTACAGCGTTTGCAATGTCTGCACAAAGGAGACGTCAAGCAGCTGCTTGAAGAGCTCGCCTTTGGAGAAGACTGCTGATATTATACTCAACAAATTTAAGTATTACTACTTAAAAAATAAGATTACCCCAGAATGCATTGCTAGCCCACCCCAACACTTACAATAATGATAAATGCTGACCAAAAATAAATTAATTAAATATATAATTTTAGTAAAACAAGCAAAATGTAATTTGTTTTGTCATATGCCATGGCTATGCATCAATACACACTAGACAAATGCAGCCAAGGTGAATACATCTCAATTTTCAGTCAAGTAATTAATGCACAAGTTAATGAAACAATTATGTTTTATTTACTTACAGGAAACATGAATATGAGTAAAAGAATGAATAAAAGTAACCATGAAAATCAACAACAAAGTCGACAGCACATCAAACAAAGCTTTATTCTAACTTTTCTAACAATGATGTATTTACAGGCAGTGAACCTACTGCCATCTCAACACAGCTGTTCCAGTTCTGCAGCTTTATTCTGATGAAGCAGCTGACAACCCTGTCCACCTTCACCTGTCTCTGCTGTCCATCATGTCCCTCATTGCTGCAGTCAGACTGAATCTGATCATGGATGGGAAAGTAAAAGCTAGGCTGTCCTTGCCTGAGTGCACAGAGAGGATGAGGAACACCATGATGACGCCCCTGAACCACACAATCTTGAACATGTGCGGGGCAATCTGATTGCTGCTGTGTCTGCTCCAAACATTTGTGTGCCTGCTCTCCATGAGCACGACTACCTGTTACATGTCATGTTGTCAGCATTTCATTTCATAGGCTTACAATTACATGCTAATTTTTGATATAGCTTCATTATTTTTGTGGTGTAGTGGGCAAAGCCACTGAACTGGCAAGCAGAAGGTTGCTGGTTCGATCTCCGCAGTCGTCACCACCGGTGTGTCCTTCAGCAAGGCTCTTTACTCCAGGTGGCTGCTGGGGGATTGGGGTCCTGTAATAAGAGCACTGTAAGTCACTTCGGATAAAAGGACTGCTGCTATGTCTGCTCCAAACATCTGTGTGCCTACTCTCCATGAGCACGACTACCTGGAAAACATTTACACAGAGTAAAACATTTTACATCTCATGTTGGCAGCATTCCATTTCTTGCCAAGTTTCATTTCATGTTTACAATTGCATGCTAATTTTTTATATAGCTTCATTACTTTTGTGGTGTAGTGGGCTAAAGCAGTGTTTCCCAACCTTTTTTTAGTTGCGGCACCCTTTGTTATTTTAACAAACTTGTGGCACCCTACAAAATTTATTTTGTCATAATATTTTAATTTCTAACATCGATATGATAATTTGAAAAGTATAGATATTCGGTACAACAGGGAAGAACTGCAGAATATAATGTCATACAGAT
>NW_015557078.1:62551-79656 GCF_001515605.1 Sinocyclocheilus anshuiensis
GTAATACTAATCCCGTGCGAATAGGGTTTAAGTCACTTCAGATAAAAGTGTCTGCCAAATGCATAAATGTAAATGTGATTTTTGTGTGTTGGGCACAAACGCTCAATAAAGCTGCTTATTTCTTCAAGGTACTACTATAATATAAATTGCATACATATATTTCATACAATTTATATTTGGGGGGTTTAAAGGGTTAGTTCAGCCAAACATATAAAATTAAGTCATTATTTACTTGCCTCAACGCTGTTCAATCCTTGTGCTGCTGTGGACATCTCCATCCTCACTGCACACAGCAGTCTGCAGACATTTCAGATCCTGCAAAAATGCACAAACACAATACAAAAGCAGCACAATGTCATTTAATTTCTGTATTAGAAGTAACAAAATGATCTTACTTTATGTTTTTGTTTCAGGTTTTCCCTTGTTTTCCACAAATGCCACTGTCATCTTTCCTTGCAGGTCCTGCTCCACCACAAAAGCTCTGCAGCAAATGCACAGGAATCAAGAATAAGAAAAGTGCTGTAATAACTGTTTGAAATGACAATAATTAAAATAAAATGCAACTTATTTAAAAGATGTTTAATTCATTTCTGTAGTGTACTCACTCAAAGTCTTTGATGGCAGCATTCCTTCATCAGTCACTCTGCACCGGATAAACACGTGTGTCTCATCTGTCCCTGTAACATCCAGACAAGAGTCAAGTTACCTCTGTGATTTATCTGCTCAATACTGCATTTACATGTTGAGGTAGTTGCTAATGTGTTAAAGGGTTAGTTCACCCAAAAATTAAAATTAGCCCAAGAATTACTCACCCTCAAGTCATCCTAGGTGTATATGACTTTCTTCTTTCAGACGAATCCAGTTGGAGTTATATTAAAAATTGTCTTTGAGCTTCCAAGCTGTTTAATGGCAGTCAGCGGGTGTTGCAGTTCATCAGCTCAAAGAAGTGAAAAAAAAGGGCATCCATCCATAATAAAAAGTGCCTCACACGGCTCCGGGGAATGAACAAAGGCGTCCTGTAGCGAATCAATGCGTTTTTGTAAAATATCCATATTTAAAACGTAATAATTTAATCTAGCTTGCGCTCACTGTTGTACACGGAAGCAGCTCCGGGCGGATGACGTAGGATGTCAGCGTTGCGCATTCGCCGCTCAGAAGTGACGAACGCGGAAGCGCAGGGGAGAGATCAAAATAAAACAACGGTCACAAATCAGAAGTACAAATCGAGGATTTGCAAAGAAGAATGTCGAAGGATTTCGATATAAGCCAAGAGGAGACTGGTTTTCCTGTTGGTTTTCACGAGACTAACCGGTGCATGCGCAACGCCGACATCTTACATCATCCTCCCTGAGCTGCTTCCGTGTACAACTGTTGGCGCTAGCTAGATTAAAGTGATTATTACGTTTTGAATATGGATATTTTTCTTACAAAAACACATCGATTCGCTACAGGATGTTTGAATATGGATATTTTTCTTACAAAAACACATCGATTCACTACAGGAGGCCTTTGTTCACCCCCCAGAGCCGTGTGAGGTACTTTTTATTATGGATGGATGCGCTTTATTTCACTTCTTTTGGACTGATGAACTGTAACACGCGCTGACTGCCATTAAACAGCTTGGAAGATCAAAGTTAATTTTTAATATAACTCTGATTGGATTCATCTGAAAGAAGGAAGTCATATATGCCTAGGATGGCTTGAGGATGAGTAAATAATGGGCTAATTTTCATTTTTGGGTGAACTATCCCTTTAACTCACTTTTTATCCAACACAGATGTTCCTCAATTTATCAACAGTACTAATGAACAAATAAAACAGATAACTTATGTTTAGTTACTCCATGTAGATTTATTTATTTACATTACAGTCAACTAATGTAAGCAGTGTTGACAACAGTGAATTCTACTACATACTAGCGCACATACATCACTCCGATGTCTAGAATCATGTCTATTAGATGTGCCTATCTGTAATTCTTTTCGAACATTTTCCTGACACATATTAAATAGACATTTAGTAATTGTCTTTAAGATGTACAGTATATGGTTTATTTAAATTCACTTTGGAGACATAAGCTCCTGTGTTCACTATAACATAATAAAACGTGTTTTTACAGAAAAATCATAAATATACTATACTGTCTAGGATCTTACACCTTCAGCAATTCAACAGTTTACTCTACAGTAGTTCAACAAATGCGATTTTAACACAAGGAACCGTGTTTTGGCTTGTAATACTCACATTTGTAAACACCTTCGTCGCTGTTCTCCGCCCTGTTCGATGATGACGTATCCTCTCCCGTGGGCTTCTGGGATTGAAAAGTGTCCATCGATGAATACTTCAGAATCTGGGCTGAAGCAGTAGGACATCCGGGGATTTCTTGCCTACTATTTTATGAATACTGCGGTTTCGAACGTACTTCTTTCTTCACATACTCTTTTCTCCTACTATATAGTAGGTAAGTAGGCATATTCAAACGCAACTTAAGTATACGTACTCGTAATTCGCAAGAATTAGTGCACCAGCCAGGTAATTCTCGCCTACTTTTTTATGAATACTCAAGAGTTCAAACATACACTGAACAAAATTATAAACGCAACACTTTTGTTTTTGCCCCCATTTTTCCGCTCGCCTACTGCTTTTTGCCTACTATATAGTAGGGAAATATACTGTTTCTAACGCAGCGATAGAGTCAGAAACAGGGCATCAGTTTACTGTCTAAGACCCATTGCATTTTAGTTGCTTTTCCTGCTTGGTGGTTTTCCACATGGTGCACATTGTCAATGATGCCGCTTTAGAATTTTTAGTGGTTTCATGCCAACAACATGGTAAGAGTAGTGTTACACTGACATAAACATTTGACTTCAGCACAGAGCTGCAGGCCAAACATTTGTCTCTTGTCATTTGTCTCCCCAAAAACAATAGTAGTTACACAGAACACCTCAGCAACCTAGCAACAATCTAACAATACCCTAGCAGAACACCCTAGAAATGTCCTTGCAACCTTTTAGTAATGCCACAGCAACCACCCCAAACATACAGTAGTAGTAAATTACCCAGAACACCCTATAATCATGGTTTTGCATGATCAAGCACCACTCGTGTTTAGTACACAGATGATTATCAGTGATCGACAATGTATTTAGACTGGAAATACACAGGCTTACAAAGAGGAAGAGGGATTTTGGTGATCAGACAAGCCTGGACATCAACATGATAATTCAGTGAAATAGCAACAAGGCAGGAAACAAGACCATTAGCCCATGCAACAGCTGAGGTGTAAACAGGTAAGAGTGAGCATATCACTGTAAGCGAAAGGAAGACAAGCCTGTGCTGTTGGTTGCTAACAGACAGGTATACCTCAGGGACAGAGGCGTGTATACAAACAACATCAGAGATTCAAACACACAAACAGCTGGGACGTAACAAAAGCCCACTGAAAGATAGAAAAACACTCAAGACACAGGTGGCCACTCATAAAATTAGGCACTGATAAATGAGAGTACAGATGTGAACTGAGTTGCAATTACTTCGATGAACAGGTGTAAAAGAACAATGGAAAACAGTTTTGAGAAAAAGAGGGGTTTAGAGACCTAAACCCCTCTAAGGAAACATTCACAGAGAAAGTAAGATGCAGGGCAGTGGAATGAGAAAAAAAACCCCGCAAGGTTTTTAATACTGAAATACTTTAAACTTGAGTGTTGCGTTTTTAGAATGTAGTGCCAAGTTCGTGGCACTGCAGTGCGTAACTTTTTTGGTTAAAAATGATCCAAAATCCATTTTTGAGCAAGTACATAACCCAGCCAGTGTTCAAACCTATCGCCTTACTTTTACTCGATTCACAACAGTAAGCTTGTAATAAAGTTTTCTCATTTTAGTGGTACGGGTAGGTTTTCGCGTGAAATTTGAGCATGCGCTGCGTCATTACGGCACGTCTGTAAACATAAAGAAGTTGTCCCGGCTAGTTTGCTATATCGCACGAGGATGCTGCAGATGACGGATCGTTTATAGCCTTTTCTCACAGCAGCTGGAATAAATGGCGAATTGTAATCCAGAAAGGTCGAAACGACAGTCAAAACCAAAAGAATTCGTACTGAGATGTGGCTACAGAAAAAAAAGAGAATGCAACGGCCATTGCTAAAACAAAAATAAATATTGGCAGGGCTTTTGAAAGGTGGAGTGAACTCCGTGTTTTGAAGGGGTTTAAAATGGATGCAGAGACAGCTTTTTTCTGCTGGACAGGTAAGATATTTTAATGGTTCAATTAGGTAGGCTAACAGTAGCACACTTCTTCGCTTAATCAATAGAGTTATGGAGTTTCTTATGTTGTGCTTTTTTTCTCGTCTTGCTATGTTCATTATGATAAAATATTTATTTCAAAGAGAACGAGATGTAAGGAACTTTAATTGGCTTTTTGGGTTACAAGAACAATTTCTTTATATGAAATTCGAATGGTATGACAATTAGAGATTAGACTGTACAGAAATTTAAATCTACAAGTAACACTAATACACACTAAATACACACTCATGCAATGCTAATGTTATTAATGTCAACAATTTGAAAAAGTATAACAATAATAATAATTGGCACGGTTTGGTGTCATAGGAGCTAAACGATCGTTAGATTTAATCACCATTGATAGCGCAATTTATTGTAAAATAAATTTATATAATGCTGTTTTCCTCAGTTGATCAGAACAAAAGTGGCAGTTGTTACTTACTTATTCAGATTATATTCTCCAGTGAAAACTCTTATTTGGGTCATACTTTCAAGATGTAGAATCTGTGAATAAAAAGTGCAGTATACACACCAGTGCGGTGACTGACAGCCACACATTCGATTCATCCACGCTGGAGCCATGCCGGTGCACAAACCACGCAAGGAAGATCATTCCACAAATAGCTGCAATTGCAGGTTTTCAAACAGAGATGGCGACAAAAAGACAAAACTTACGGACTGCAGCTTTAACATACAAAAACAACTGAAAAGCAGCGCAATGAAATGAAAAACACTTTTTTCAGTGTAAACATATGAGATGAAGGGCAGTGGAATGAAAAAAAAATGCATAGTTTTAAAAACAGCAATGGAAAAACAGCACAGTCCCTATTAAAAAAAGTAATATATTTAAAATGCATTTATTTCATACTAAGTACAGTTTAAATCTATATTTACTGACATATCTCTCAAGACTTACTGATATAAAAAAAATTATGATTCAACTTTATTTGGAGTACTAGTTGTGTACAATGCATATTTCATATTATGTAAAATGTGTTTTAATGTTACTATTAACAAGGATTGTATTATCTGAATAATAAAGGTCTTTAAATGCAAGATATTAAAGTATACATAAAGTATACTTGCAATAGTTCCACTTTAGCACAATGAAATATACTTCAGTATATCTTTAATTGGACTTCAGCACTACTTCCGCACAATTAAAGTGCATTAAATACAAAATTAGTTGTTCAAATTTAGCAGACTTTAAGTATACCAGTTTAGTAAACCAAAAGTACAAATGCAGGGTATTTTTATTAAGTACATAAACATGTAAATGTATTTGTAGTATACTTAGCATGAAATAAATGTATTTCAAATACGTTTTAGTATATTTATTTTTCACTAGGGTGAAAAATTGAGACACAGGGCAGTGGAATAAAAAACAATGCAATTTCTAAATACGCATTTATAAAAAAATCTAATTTGACAGTGCATTTTTATAATGGCATGCTATGTGTTAGAAGCTGCAAAGGGTGCAAGGTGCAAGTTTCATGTCAGTCTAGTTCATGTGTACGCAGAAATCAATGGAAAAGCAGTGCGGTGGAATGCAAACACATGTTCATATTAGCATTTAGTGTTCTAAACACATTTTTAAAAGCTGAAATATTTAATTTGAGTGCCGCATTTTAGAATGCACGAGACACGAGCGTAACAGTCAAACATATCTGTCTAAGGCATACTTACATAGAAAAAACAATGGAAAAGCAGCATGGCGGAATGCAAAAATGCATTCTGGGTTATTCAAACAGAACCCTTTTTTTGTGTGTGTTCCACTGTGATGCTTTTCCATTTTTTTGTTTCTATGTAAACTTGCTCTAAATGGACGTGTTGTGTCTGACTGTTGTGCTCTCACGTCTTCTGCAGCATCTGACGCATGACACAGTGCTCTAAAAATGTGGTGCTCAAGTTAAAATAAGTTCAACTTTTAAAAAATAGGTCTCCAGACCATGCATTTTCCCCCCCATCCAATTTTTCGCGTAAAAACACGTCTATGTGAACCGGCCCACACTCTGCTTCACATCATGCCTAAGAACACTCCTTAATCCTGGTAATATCCCAGAAACACACAGCTTTAGTTGAAGCACAGCTTCTGCGTAACCGCTTTTGTTTGTTTTACCACTGCAAATGAAGACAGATAGAGAGGAAACAGGTTCGCAAACATTGAGTCATATCCTACAGGTCCTGACATGCCGACAGACTATTTAGAGGAGCAGGTGGGAAGGAGAGATGCAACAGAAAAAAGCTTTACAGCTGTAGTGGGCTGAATACACATGTATTTGTGTAAAGCAAGTAACACTATTAATTCTCTCCTGCTGTGTAGTGTGACTAGTGTGTTTGTCTAACAGACCTCTCCTGCAGTAAGGTGGATCGGGCTACTCTCAGGTCCTTCATCTCGCCCTTTGTCCATTCTAGTCTCCGGGTCACCTCCTCCTCTTTCTGTTGCCACGCCAACAGCTGCTCCTGCATGGACTCACATCGTTGTTGACATGACAACCGGTTCTCCTCCTTCTCCCTCAGGTCTCGGGATAGCCTTTAGGGGAAAGCGTGAACACACACTGACTCACGACAAATGCACCCATTTACACCCACATGAAAGCTAGATATCTGCACACATCTGTGCACAGTGCACACGCAAAATAAATAGCTCTGTTCCGAAACCAAAAGTGCTGCTTCAATGCATACTGCCTACATACACCCTACCCTGCTGCAAAGATCAGCATATGTTGTGTTTTGGATGATGACATGCTGGTTGTCTTAGCAGATTTCTTCTTTTCTTAACATTCACAGTTGATTCCAATAGAGTTGGCATTAGTACATGTTGCTATGCAAAAACAAAATATGAGTACAAACAAATATTGGGTTAACTGTTGTGGTGCTTTAAATTGTTGTGGAAACCAATACATGTTTTTCAGGATTCTTCAATGAATAGAAAGTTTAAACAGTATTTAATAATAATAATAATAATAATAATAATAATAATAATAATTACTAACTATTAATAAAGCAGCAAATTAGTAGTTTATTGAGGCAGAAATTGTAGTTACTGGTTTGTTAATAGTGAGAATTGGACCTTAAAATAAAGTGTTAGCTGAAGTTTATATACTCAGTATATTTCAATATACAATAAAATACACAATATACAATATTGCCAGTTACTCTCTCTTTGTATTCTCTGTCAAGGAAAATAGTTACAAAATACATAAAAGCTGAATCAACTGAAGCAGAATCAATCTCTGAGATTGAAATGAACGATTCAATGACTGGTTTATTACAGTAGTCACTTGTTTCACTTGTAAATTGAAATTCATTGTTCTGAATGAATTAGTTGAAATAAAAAGATTCAGTGAATTATTCATAAAGGCACTTATTGCCACCTACTAATGAAACAATTTAACCAGAATCAGAAGTCACTTAGTCGCTTATAAATGTTAGTGGGGAAAAAAAGGTCCATTGTCTATTGGCAGTAATGTATGAAGCACAGTTCACACATTAGACACTTTCAAACCCAGCAGGTTTGATAAACACAATGAACAACTTGAACCCAATGCAAAATATGCATGGAGAATGTTTTGCTCACACATAAATTCCATGCATGTATTCCTATTGAAACAGCTGGATTTTGTCTGCAAAAAAAACACTGAACAATGGCAAATATGACCGTACCTTTACTCTAACCTCTTAGCAACCAGGTTGAATTTCAAAAAGTAATTATTTGGGTGGAATACCAGCCAATTCAGACCAATTGACCAATTCAGTCATCCAATTTGGTAGGTGGCGCTGTCACGAAACAACTAGGGTCCTAGAAATGTTGTTCTAAGATTGCGGAACTGCAGGATTATACCATTGTCAGTAAGCACATGGACAATAAGACGAAGTTGAGGTTCAAAGTTCTTCTTCACACTTAACATAGACTGGGGGGAAAAAAAGACTTCCTGGAGAAACCATTCCATTACTATTTCTCTCCCTTTATCTCTGTCTGTCTATCTTTTCCCTGCAGGACAAAATTAGGAAATTCCCAAACACAGAAGATCTTATCCGTTAGCCTCCAGCCTCCTCTCCCCCAATTGAGGAAGACACTTTAGAAAAAGGTGTGATAATGGCACACTTATCATGAGGAACAGTTATCGCTTAAAGATCAGGCAGTTTCCTTCTTGAGACATAACAGCAGAAGATCTCTTTGGGCTCTTCTAAGAGGAACCAGGCAGAGAAAAACAAAAGAGGGTGGTATGGCCTTAGATCTGAGCTAATGTCCTTAAGTCTGACAAAGATAAGCACCATCCCACAGGCACGCTCACATCTGTGGATTTTTTGTATGCTTGAATGTTGTGGAGAAAACATTTTCCCAAAGTACACACTGGCTGCTTTGGAATGCCTAAACAATAAATGAAATGCTGAAACTTAACATATGTTGACTATAAAGTTAAATACAAAATCAAAGCAATGTGGGGAGCACATGGGCTTCTCTGTGGGCGTTGCAGAGTCGAGGAGTCACTCTTTCATACTGTATTTTTTAAGTATGGAAGAGTGAGAACCGTGGTTAAAGATGACAAGGGTCGGATTTAAAATAGATTCAGTCTGATATCTGTCATCAGAATAAATCATTAGCGCCTGTGACATATGAGTCTGCTTTGCAGATATCATGGCTCCTTTGGGATGGTGAAAATTAAAGGAGCTTTGAAAACCGATATGTGAAGTGTGTGCGTGTGTGTGTGTGTATGTGAGGTGCGGGAAGTTCTGAAACCCGAAGCCCCGTGAGTGGGAAGTGCTTCCATCTGCCATCACAGAGCTTCACACGTAGCTTAAGCCTGCTGACACATTACAGAATTTAATATCTATACAATATCACTCCGTCTGAAGCAGAGCTGTGATACATGGAGAGAGGGGGAGGGCGTAAGACCTCAGAGCTCAGAACATCACTCACATGCATGCTACTTTCTAAGCTCAAAGGCATCGGGTCCACTTTCAGCTTTCTCTCATCTCTGTCTTCTGTCCTTTACCCTCCTTTTGTAGCACTAGTCAATTTCCACATGCAAGGTACAAAGCAGAGCCTGAAACTGACTGCAAACTTCTAACTTTTATTTCCTGATCATTTTATTTTCAGGTTGCCATTTTTGCAGCCTTATTACAAAATGTACCTAATTATTTTGTTTTAAAAAAATATTTTTCTTTCTTTCTTCCTTTCTTTCTTATTTGTAAAGGCATGTATAATGTTACAAAATATTCCTATTTCAAGTGAATGCTGTTCTTTTGAACTTTCAATGAACTTTCTTTGTATTGTGTGTGTGTGTACCTACTTAACCATATTTTGGGGTCAAATTTGTACCCAAAAGTGAGCTAAACCTGACAAAATCTCCAAAAACCTCCCTTTGGGGATGTCCTCATTTGTAAAACTGGTATAAAAATAAAGTAAACAAAGTTTTTTAAAATTGTGAAAATGCAGAAAGTGTCCTGTAATGGGTAGGTTTAGGTGTAGGGCAATAGCACATACAGTTTGTACAGTATAAAAACCATTACGCCTATGGAATGTCCCCATTTAGATAGCTAAGTAAACGTGTGTGTGTGTGTGTCCACAAAAATGTGAAGCAGTATAAGTTTTCAGTATTTATAAGACATGTTTAATGTCTTAATAATAAGACATGTTTCTTGAGCACCACATTAGCATATTATAATGATTAGAATCTGCTGACAATTTTGATTTGCCATCATAAATTACATTTTAAAATAAATTAAAGCAGAAAATTATATTAAAAATGTTAAAAAGCTGTTTTAAATGTTTATTTATAAAAAAAAAAAAATGTGTTACTGTATTTTTGAGCAAATAAATGTAGTCTTGGATAATATAAGAGATGCTTTTAAAAACTTAACATCTTACCAACCAAACTTTTGAATAATAGTGTTTTTTTTTTTGTTTTTGTTTCAAAAATTGAATGAATGAATGAGGCATTTATATAGTGCTTTCATTGTGTATTGCTGTACACCCAAAGCTCTTTACAATCATATGGGTGGTCTCTCTTCAACCACCACCAAATAAATAACATTTATAAAACTGTAAGAGAAAAAAGGGAGAATCGGTAGGGGCTAGGTAGTTTGGGACAGAGTTTGTAGCTACTCATAAACTCATACTTTCAATATATGAAAAAGAAAAGGATTTGTAGGTTTGTTTTTTTTTTACCAAATGAGATTTAACTTCTTCTTAATGTCTTCTATCCATGCTGTAGAAACAGTCCTAATGATATTTTTAAAAACATGCTTAATCCCTGTAATGGGAAATGGTATTTGTGTTCGCCAGCGTCTCTTTATGTCTGAGGTCTCTTTGCCCTCTGTGAAAAGCTTTCTGGTCTTTTCAACCTTTCTTTATCAGCATGCCATCCTCTCTTCAGACTGGTGAGCAATTGTGATAAACAGCACACAGCACTCCAAACCACATCCAGGAATGTGCATCAATCCACTGAGACGCTTACAGATGACTGACAGACACTAACAAACTCTGTCTCCGCCACATATAAACACACTCACCACACTTATACACAGACAAACACATGAACACACCCTAGTCAAACAAATACACAATAGTTCATGGTTGTGCACAGTTTAGTGGATCATGACATCAATCAAAACACACAAAATGTGACCAAAGAAGCTCAACATGTCTCTATTTATAACTTCCTGGTCCATGTGAGTTCAGTATTTGTGTAAACCTGCGAAACTACTGTTTTTCTCCTCTCAGAGGAAAATTATATTTGCCATTGTTGCTTAGTCATTGTATCTTTATTTACTTCAACTTTGTCTCTGATGTTTCACATAAAAAAATGCTTAAAATTAGAATTAGAATTAGCTGCCAACATATAAAACTTGGAAAATGACTATTATAGCTAACATTACTTTTTTTTTTAATTAGTAATTCATTTATAAAAACACTTTTTAAATATTTATATTTCATAAATAATTTATTGTATTATTTAGGTTATAGTTCAGACCGAAATCTCTGCTTTTGATTGCAGACTTTAATATCTTGACTTATATGTATGATCAACTGTGTTGTGACATTGAGATATTTGTGATTTTTCTTTCTTATTGTTGTACCTCTCAATGGTGGCCGTCTGTTCACTCCACAACACTCGCAGATCCTCCTTCTCCACGGACTTTATTCTGCAAGACAACAAAGATGTGTTTTTATTTAAAGCAGCGACCGCTAACATCTGTTCCCTCTTTCCTCTATTGCCTGTGAGTGTGAGAGATACTGAAAAAATTCCCCTTCTCCAAAAAAGTCACCCAAGCATGTCCCTCTGGCATCCGCTTCCAACACCAGCAACTCAGCGCGAGCAGCTAAACAATGGCGTGTAAACGAGTGTAGCCCAGGGCACGTCCACGTGTGAAGCTAACAGGTACCATCGAGGGTATAATGGGTGTTGAAATCTCACTGAGTGAGAGGGAGAAGGTGAAAAAGAAAGAAAGCAGGTGGAAAAGAGATGGAAACACAATCTGACATACAGCTGTTAAGTGTTATGTTTTTTTGTAATATCCCTCTGTAGTTTGAGTAATAATGTGAAACTTGGTTAGCGAGCACAGAAGTGACAAGAGTGAATGTGGGAGTCTAATAAAACACAGAATTAAAGCTATAGTGGCGCCAAGTGATATTATGTTATTATGTTGAGCGCCGGTGAGGAAGAACTAATCTCTGGATTTGGCAGAGTTTGTGGCTTCAATTATTTGAATGGTATTCACACGTTTCTACTAATCCACAAGTATTTTATGCACTACCATTTACAGAGATGTTTTTCCATGTAATTCTATTATTGCTCAGATCCACTTATTTAGTTTTATTCAGATTTACCCGTACCTAAAGATGTCAGATAGACGGCCCCTTCATGTCATAACAGAATCATCTGCAAAGTGGACCAAACTTTGTTGCCGCAAGTCAAAAGTCTGGCTAAGCGAGACTATTAATATGCTAACAGGGGGCTTTTGTGTGCCTGTGTGTGTATGAGCGTGCTTTCGTTTAATGCATGCCAGCCAGTGTTTACATGTGTGTCTATCACTCTGTCAGTGCTTCAACTCATTAATTCACCATGACATTCTCAAATTCTGCATGCTGGTCTAGCAATTGTGTCCTGCAACATCCAAACATTTGCTGCACATGTACAGTACATGCCTGTTTTCCTTTCATGGTGGAGACTTACCATTGACTTTTATTATTTTATAAAATATTATTATATTATATTATATTAAACAATATAAAATAATATAATTTCTTTCATCTACCCCAAAACTAACCCTCTAAGAAAATGCTCTGCATTTTTCATTGTCATAAGATTATTTAGTACATTTATCAAGTTTTTCCTCGAATAACACTGTTAAATGTAATCTTTAGCAGACCTCAAAATGAATATCTAGTTTTCATAATGTGCATGAAAATATTTTGATGCCTAAATTCACTTGTAGCATTTAACGCCCTACAGGTGAATAGGGCTAGCTATCACCATACATTCCCCCGTTGAGTAATCATAGTACATTAAGACAATTGTTTTGTATTACAAGTTTAAACATGCAAATGAGACATTATCGAATTAAATATGCACTAATTTGCATACATTTCCAGAACAAAAATCTGAAAACTGGATAAAAGCCGGGATACCCTAGTAAAAAGTTATATATTTAAAATACATTTATTTCATACTAAGTATAATTCAAATCTATTAACATATTTACGGACATTTCACTCAAGACTTACTGATGTAAAAATTATAATTCAACTGTATTTGGAGTACTTACTTGTGCACAATGAACATTTCTTAATATTAAGCCTAAAATGAGTTTAATGTCACTATTGATGAGTATTGTGCAATCTTTGAATAATATCGGTCTTTAAATGCAAGATATTTAACGTATACTTAAAGATATTTAAAGATACTTAACGTATACTTGCAATAATTCCACTTTAGCAATGAAGTATACTTCAGTATATGTTTGGTTGGACTTCAGCACTACGTCCGCAAAATTAAAGTGCACATACAAAATTAGTTGTTTCAATTTAGCAGACTTTAGGTATACCAGTTTAGTATACTGAAAGTATAATTGCAGGATATTTTTTACTAAGTACATAAATATGTAAATGTATTGTTAGTATACTTAGCATGAAATGTATTTCAAATACATTTTAGTATATTTATTCTTCACTAGGGTAAAAACACTTTCACTTTGTTGGCATATTAAAGAGACATATTAGAGGAGAAAAAAAAAGTATTTTCCACCATGTTTTTAGGAACAATGTTATATAAATCAGGCAAATATGAACAACCCCCTCTGTTTTATTCTGTGATTCAACAAAGTTTTGTTGTTGTTGCTGTTTTTATTTATTTACTTATTTATTCTGTGAAGAAAACCGAAAATTTGGTATATATAAGTGCTACTGAAGTGGAGATTTTTGACTCAGAAAAAAAAAGTATTTTGAGAAAACGATTGCAATTGGAATCTACAGACTCAGTTGATAAAGTGTAATACAATGATCAATTAAATGTGTATTTTATATGTTTTCATTCAAATAGTCTGAAGGAAGACAAGTTCCAGGAGCAAAATAGGCCAAATCTCAACAAGTTTTGCCTAAACGGTCTTGCCTTAAAATGACAAATTTTAGCTTTAGACTGTTTATAAGCTTACTTAGACAAAATATTATAAATTGTATAGAACTCTGCCATTATCAGCCTTAACATTAAAATTATCATCAGTATTGGTGTGTGTTGGTGCATCCCTGTCCCTGCAGTGAAGGTAAAATCTGGCCCACTCACACCCACACACAAACACTCAACCCAGATAACTTCACACACAGGCTCAGACAAATTCTCCCTCTGGCTCTCAGACTGACCTTCCTGTCGATCAGGACATAAGCACAGACCTTGCATGTCTTAGCCTGGTTTCTAATAAATGGAAACTCTGCTCTCCTCTTTCTTATTTTCTTGCCCTCTGCAAAACATCTACACCAGTCGAGGCTCCTGGGGCCCAATGTTAAGCACAACATAGCAGAGAAATCCCTGCATTCCTAAGCTGAATAACAATCAGTCTCTCGCTCTCCGTCTCATTCCCTCGTTCTCTAGTTTCTCCAATTCTCTCTCAAGGTCAGCATTGTATAGATTCCCTGTGGGTGTCATCTGTCAACTGTTAAACCTTCTGTATCCCCCCATCAGCCCACCCCAACTCACAAATATGTTTCACCCTCTCACGCTAACGCTCCCCATCCTGCACCATCGGCTCTCTCAACGCCAGTCTGGAGAGAATCAGGGGAGTACGTGTCTCCCAGCTGAGCCGGTATCTGCCAGTGTTTAGAGGATCGACGAGTCTTATGGAGGTTTGGTGAAGACCTTTCTTCCTTTGTTTATTATGGTTGCCTGAAGGTTTCACTGAGCTCTGTGACACACTGCTATCAGACAGCGGGTTAAGATAACCTTTTATTTCCCCTGGATCTCTGTGACACTAGAGATAAGAGTGAGGGGGAGAGGAAAAGGGAATGAGAGAGAAAGAGAAAGCGATTATGGGATTAACATGTTAAAGATGGATGTCTCTGTTTGGATGAAAACATGACGGCTGTCAGGTCAAGTGGACCTGAAAACAAGAACGCAATCTGTAACTCTCACATGCTCACTAAACATCTGACTCTTACCAAAGAATGGATCAGAATTGAAGGAAATAAATGGGCTGAGTCACTTTTGCTCATACTTAGAGTAAGGGATTTGATCAAACCCCATTGAACTCTAGCATACACCATTTGTGAATGATATGAATGATCACACAAATCATGCAGCTTGTTGAGGAGAGATGTGCTATTAATGTATCTTTCGTGACTGGAAAAATGTAAAAAAAATAAATAAAAATAAAACAACAACATTACTGTGGCGAGGGGGGCGTGGGAAGACGAAAGGCTGCAGCGGGAGAAAGGGTTTGGAGACGAGCAGTGATAAGGAGGTCAAGTGAATAATGATTAACACCTGTTTGTAATTCCAGTGATTGGGGGAGAGACGAGACATAAGCGCCCGCAGACCTGGGAGAAGGGGTGATTGAGAGAGAGTTGGAGCAGTGTGCGTTGTGTGACCGTAGACAAGACTGTGGAGGCAGAGAGCCAAGCAGCACTTATTCTTTGTTTTATTTTTGTTGTGGGGACCAATAAAGAGGTTTACCCACCACCCCTGAGTTCCTCATCCTTCTTCCGAACTACAAACTGTATTACACTGGTGCCGAAACCTGGGACGAGGAAGCCGGCACGCCGCCATGCAGCCAGCTCAGCCAACGCCGCTTGCGGAGCTCGTGAAGTCGTTCGCCGGGCTTCACCAAACCCAACATCCGGCGCTGATGGACCTCAAATTGGAGCAGGAGGATCGGTTCCGCCTGTTGGTCCAGGCGCAGGATGAGGACCGGCGGGTCCTCCGGAGCTTGCTTGGCCGGGAGGTCGCCCCAGTAGCGGCCCCCTCCATCGCCCACGTCCCGCTGATGAAGATGGGTCCGCAGGATGACCCGGAGGCATTCGTGGACCTCTTCGAGAGAACAGCGGATGCGTGCGGCTTGACGCGCACCCAATGGCCGGTGCGCCTGATCCCGCTGCTGACTGGGGAAGCACAGGTGGCAGCCCAACAGCTGCCTGTCGCGATCCTCCTGACCTACGATGATCTTAAGCGGGCCATCCTTCAACGAGTCGGCCGTACCCCCGAACAACATCGGCAACGCTTCCGGTCAAGGGAGCTGGGGGACACATTCGTGATGGCCCAACAGCTCCGGGACGCGTGCCGCAAGTGGCTGCTGGCAGAGGAACGCGACGGGGGGAAAACGCATAGAATGAAGGTGGCGGTTAATTCCCACCTTAGGTATCCACTGATTTTGGGGACAGATTGGCCATCTTTTACGCAATTATTGGGGGTTTTGTGTGCGGATGCTTCTTGGGAGACAGGGCTGGGAAACGGAGAAGTGGTGGCGCAGACTGGAGATGCAGTTTCGGGACCTTCACAGACTGACTCAGAGGAAACGAGAGCGAGGGCGGAGCTTAAGTCCCCTGAGCTAGATGACTTTCCGCTGGAGCAGTCTCGTGATGAGACGCTTAAAAATGCGTATGACCGGGTCCGCACCATCGACGGACACGCAGGAGCCTCGCCGCCTTTCTCCTCTCTCCGCCAATCTCTTGGCCATCCTTCTGCCGCTGGGGCGGCGGGGGCGGCGGGGCCGGCCTGCTGGAGATGCGGGGACCCGGGTCATTTTTTGGACCGGTGTCCAATGATGGAGGTGGGTGCGTTGATCCGGGTTCCCGACTCCCCGGCGGCTGCCCCCGATCAAGCCGGGCTGTACCAAATACCTGTGAGTATCGAGGGGGGTACATATCAGGCTTTGGTGGATTCAGGCTGTAACCAAACCTCCATTCATCAAAGCCTGATGCAACAAAGGGCATTGGATACGAGCCGCAAGGTTAAGGTGAGGTGTGTGCACGGGGATGTGGTGGACTACCCGTTAGTGGCTGTTAGTATTCAGTTTCGGGGGAAAACGCATAGAATGAAGGTGGCGGTTAATTCCCACCTTAGGCATCCGCTGATTTTGGGGACAGATTGGCCAGCTTTTACACAATTATTGGGGGTTTTGTGTGCGGATGCCTCTTGGGAAATGGGGCGGGGAAACGGGGAAGCGGTGGCTCAGGCGGGAGATGCTGTTTCGGGAACGCCACAGGCTGTCTCCGAGGAAACGAGAGCGAGGGCGGAGCCTATTTCCCCCGAGCTGGATGACTTTCCGCTGGAGCAGTCTCATGATGAGACGTTTAAAAATGCGTATGACCGGGTCCGCACCATCGA
>NW_015557078.1:81930-92870 GCF_001515605.1 Sinocyclocheilus anshuiensis
CCATGGCTGGCCATTTAGGTCAAACAACAACACTACATCGTCTCATGGCCCGTTTCTTTTGGCCGGGCATTCACGAGAACATCCGCCAGTGGTGTGCGGGGTGTCGTGAATGTCAGCTGGTAAATCCTCCGGCCAGTTCTAAAGCGCCATTGCGTCCGTTACCACTGATAGAGGTCCCCTTCGAGAGAATTGGTATGGACCTCATCGGGCCATTGGAACGTTCAGCACGCGGGCATCGTTTTGCATTAGTTCTGGTGGACTATGCAACACGATACCCGGAGGCAGTGCCGCTGCGCACCATCTCTGCAAAGAGTGTGGCGGACGCACTGTTTCGAGTCATCTCCCGAGTGGGGATCCCCAAAGAGATTCTCACTGATCAGGGCACGGCGTTTATGTCACGTACGTTAAGCGAACTATACGAACTCCTGGGCATTAAATCGATTCGCACCAGTGTCTATCACCCACAAACGGACGGCTTGGTGGAACGATTTAACTGCACGTTAAAATCCATGGTTCGTAAGTTTGTTAAGGAAGATGCCAAAAATTGGGATAAATGGCTCGAGCCCCTGTTGTTCGCGGTGCGGGAGGTTCCACATGTCTCCACGGGGTTTTCCCCATTCGAGCTTCTCTATGTTCATCAGCCCCGCGGGGTGCTTGACGTCATTAGAGAGGCTTGGGAGGAACAGGGGTAATTTATGTCAAATTCATCATCTCAATCTTTTAAAACGTTGGAATGAGGTGACCTCGGTTGGGTTAGCAGCGGCCGTTTCGGCAGAGGAAGATCTCGGACCGGAAGCGGCTGTCAAAACTAATCCGCTTGCGCTGGTCCCCGGGGGAGATCACCTCTCGCCGCTGCAGCTCACTGAGTTAGCCAAGTTGCAAGCAGATTTTGCGGACGTGTTTTCACCCCTGCCCGTTCGCACGAACCTCGCCGCTGAAGCTCACTGAGTTAGCCAAGTTGCAAGCAGATTTTGCGGACGTGTTTTCACCCCTGCCCGGTCGCACGAACCTCATACAGCACCACATCGAAACAATCCCCGGGGAAGTGGCACGCAGCCGCCCCTATCGTTTACCAGAGCACAAGAAAAAAGTGGTACAGGATGAATTAACGGCCATGCTAGGGTTGGGAGTAATAGAAGAATCGCATAGCGACTGGGCAAGCACAATAGTTTTAGTGCCTAAAACGGACGGCTCCGTCCGTTTGTGTGGATTAAAGAAAGGTGAATGCAGTGTCGAAATTCGACGCTTATCCAATGCCCCGAGTTGACGAGCTGCTTGATCGGTTAGGTTCGGCTCGCTTTTATTCGACACTGGATTTAACGAAAGGGTATTGGCAGATCCCCTTGTCGCCATTATCCAAGGAAAAAACAGCCTTCACCACGCCATTCGGGTTACACCAATTTGTTACTCTTCCGTTCGGCTTGTTCGGGGCTCCCGCCACCTTTCAACGTCTCATGGACAAGATCCTCCGGCCACACAGCGCGTACGCTGCCGCGTACGTCTCGACGACATCATTATACACATTAATGATTGGCAGCAGCATATGGAACATCAGCGCGCGGTCCTGAGATCCCTGAGGGTGGCTGGACTCACGGCGAACCCGCGGAAGTGTGCAATTGGGCGTGTGGAGGTTATAGAAGGTTTATTCCTAATTATTCGGAGCTCACCAGCCCGCTGACTGATCTCACTAAAAAGGAAGCACCAGATCCGGTCCAGTGGACGGAGCTGTGCCAACAGGCCCTAACCAAGTTAAAGGCTGCCCTGTGCGGCGGGCCGCTCTTACACTTT
The DNA here is from genome assembly GCF_001515605.1 of Sinocyclocheilus anshuiensis. Classification (NCBI taxonomy): domain Eukaryota; kingdom Metazoa; phylum Chordata; class Actinopteri; order Cypriniformes; family Cyprinidae; genus Sinocyclocheilus; species Sinocyclocheilus anshuiensis. The sequence goes on from NW_015557078.1 coordinate 83,719, forward strand.
CTTAACTTTGATCTCCCTTTCTTGTTGCAGACAGATGCGTCGGACAGGGGTCTGGGTGCAGTCCTGTTCCAGGTGGTCGGAGGAGAGGAGCGGCCAGTGCTGTATCTGAGTCGAAAGCTCTCAAAGAGAGAGACCAGATACAGCACCATTGAAAAAGAGTGGGCCGTCCTCACCCTCCGGTATTACCTCTTGGGACAGGAATTCACTTTCTGTTCGGGCCAGGTGCCCCTCCAGTGGCTCCACCGTATGAAGGATACCAATGCGTGGATCACCCGTTGGTATCTAGCTTTACAGCCTTTTAAGTTCAAGGTGGTCCACAGGCCGGGGGCCCAGATGGCGGTGGCCGACTTCCTCTCTAGAAATGGGGGGGGAGGGGCTGCAGGCCGGATGGCGCCCCAGCCTGAGTCGGGCGGCGGGGGTATGTGGCGAGGGGGGCGTGGGAAGGCGAAAGGCTGCAGCGGGAGAAAGGGTTTGGAGACGAGCGGTGATAAGGAGGTCAAGTGAATAATGATTAACACCTGTTTGTAATTCCAGTGATTGGGGGAGAGACGAGACATAAGCGCCCGCAGACCTGGGAGAAGGGGTGATTGAGAGAGAGTTGGAGCAGTGTGCGTTGTGTGACCGTAGACAAGACTGTGGATGCAGAGAGCCAAGCAGCACTTATTCTTTGTTTTATTTTTGTTGTGGGGACCAATAAAGAGGTTTACTTGCCACCCCTGACTTCCTCGTCCTTCTTCCGAACTACGAACTGTATTACAATTACATTTGAAAAATAATTCAGAACTGATACAGATTTAGTGAATCAAGTCTGATCTAGATTTATCCTGTTTCAGATCCAATTCAGAATTTAAGGCAAATAAAATGAATGAATGAATGAATAAAATAAATAAATAAATAAAATACAGTAAGCAAATAGAACAGATATATAGATATTGAGATATGTGTAAGGGGAAATTACAGAAATTAAGACAGTATGTATATGCAGTTTAATAAATATTACTGAATTTGTATATTGCATTTTATTTTACAGATATAAAATGCAATATACATATTATACATATTATACATACATTTATTTTTATGTATATATAGAAAGAAGCTCTGAGTGAGTCTACATATAATTTAAATTTTTCATCCACAAATTAAAAAAAAAAAAAAAACGTTATTTTTACAGTTCTTGCTATTAAAAAACCATTTACTACAACTTTTGCCTCAAACTCCTAATTTGCTGCTTATTAATAGTTAGAAAGGTAGTTGGTAAGTTTAGGTATTGGGTAGGATTAGGGATATAGAATATGGCCATGCAGAATATGTGCTTTATAAGCACTAATAAACAGTCAATATGTTAATAATAGGCATGCAAATAAGCAACTAGTTAATAGTGAGAATTGGTTCCTATACTGTTACAGAAAAGTGTTTTCAATGCAAATAAAAATGATTATTTCAAAAAAATAATAAATAAAATTGGAAAATACAAATTTCCTAAAATAAATAAAAATTACTATTGTATCCAGAACAAAATAGCAACACCCTAGCAACCACCCAGAACACCTGAGCGACCCTACAGCAAGCACACTACAGTTGGATCATGAAGGAAACTTCCACACGGGTAAGAACTACTTACATTTGCTTCCAAACAAGTACAAATTTAGTTTATAAGCAAAATAATACCATAATAAAACATTATCTTCTTCTTATTGTCTTCCTTTTTCTGCTATAATAACGATAGACAGCACTATTTGAGGTTCATTAATGGGGAACAAATGGAGGAGGAATCTGTGGCAGGTGAGAGACTCTATTTCTTAGAGAGCACTATGGTGTTCCTCGTGTGCGCTTCAGGCCTGAGGGGCATCATGACACATGTAAGGCCAGGTATCACGTGTGTTTCTTAGTTTGTTTAGGAGGGAATACTGTGAAAAATGTGTGACATCTGAACTCCAGGAGTTTAGTACTTCAGTTGAGAAGGTCCAGTGAAATGTTTTGCATATCTGCATTTTTCTTAGCTATATACTGTACTTTATATCACTTCATATCTCACCAGGTCCAGGCCATTTACAGAAATGTTCGTCCTCTTTATCTCTTTCAGTCTTGCTCTTTTCCACTCTCTCTCCCTGCAGGTCGATCACATTGGTGTTGTGTCACCCCATGTGCATTTTAAATAGCCCCTAACTATTTCTGACATGTATCAGCGTAGCTAGGGAAACAAACCGGCTCGGCAGATGTGTGATATGCGTGTCTGAAATAGGGTTAGAGGTTGCGTGGTTGTCTTGGGAACGCATGCTGCATACAAACACTCTTTATTCCCTGATATGGAGATGTCAAAGCTTTGGCACACACATCTGAACACACACGTCATGCTGTTTCAGAGAAGCCGAAGCACAATCTAATTCATAAGGTCTAAAGTTCCCTCCTGAAAAAATGCTTTCTTTACTGAGAAAGTTGAATAATTCAGGTGTTATTCTTGGCTTGTTTGCTTGTATAACTTAAATTATGGTGAAGGGTTTGATAAGAATAAAAAATGGAGATTCTTTCATCATTTACTCGCCCTTATAGTGTTCCAAAGAAGATATTTTGAAGAACGGTTTTGTCCATATAAAAAAGCCAAATGGGTCCAAAACAACATTTGAACCCACTGACTTTCAATTTATGGACAAAACTATTTTTGTGTTCCACAAAACAAAGTCAGTCATATAGGTTTGCAATGACATGAAGGTGAATAAATAACGTCAGAATTGTCATTTTTGGGTGAACTATCCTCATGAGAATTTGCATTAAGGGACATTTGGATGTTTCAAATGAGGTTAGATCTTGAACACAACATTGTGCATCCCCGCAGCAGGGTATATAAGGAGAGCGCATGCAGTCGCACATTCAGCTTTTCACTTCGGAGCCGAGCCTTGTACCTAAACATCAAGTCAAGTCAAGTCAAGTCTGCTTTATTGTCAATTCTTCCACATGTACAGCACATACACACAGAGAATTGAAATTGCGTTACTCTCAGACCCTTGGTGCATACAGATAACACTAACAGTAGAACATAAATACAGATATACAGATTAAATATGTCGGGAGAGAGAGAAGCCGCAGCGTGTGAACGTGCCGCCATCTTCAGGGTGTAGATTGAACAAAAGAAAAGTTTTCCTTTCTCTCGGGGTCCCAAGAGGGCGAGGATGGCAGTGTATGAGACACAGCCTCAACACTTCCGTCCCCCTTTCCTTTCGCCAGGGGTAGGAGGGAACTGGCCCAGTCTCGAGCGCAGATGCCTCCTTTCGCGCCCCCTGCCCAACCGTGGAGCCAGATAAGTGTCGCACTGTGCACTCAGACCCCACTCTGGGACACTTTGCCTTCCAGGTTGGGTCCCTGCACTCCACCTCACTGCCCCACTGCGGGTACGTCGGTGGTTTCCCTAGTCCCACTTGCTCGGTTTCTGGGGGCTTGGCTAGTGCTCCCCTGACCGTCTCGCTGGCTCATGAGAACCATCAGACCCGGTTATGCGATTCAGTTCGCCCGGCGTCCTCCCAAGTTCAGGGGTGTTCGGTTCACCTCTGTGCTGAACAAGGATGCTCCCATCTTGCGAGCTGAAATCACAGTCCTACTGGCGAAGAACGCGATTGAGCCGGTCCCTCCAGCCGATATGAAGACGGGTTTTACAGCCCTTACTTCATTGTACCCAAGAAAGGCGGTGGGTTACGACCAATCCTGGGCCTGCGCGTTCTGAACCGAGCCCTCCCCAGGCTCCCGTTCAGGATGTTGACGCAGAAACGTATTTTTCAATGCGTTCGTCCACACGATTGGTTCGCAACGATCGACCTGAATGACGGGTACTTTCATGTCTCGATCCTCCCTCGACACAGGCCATTTCTCCGCTTCGCGTTCAAAGGGCAAGCATATCAGTAAAAGGTCCTCCCCTTCGGGCCCTCGTCCCGTTGAGGGAAAGAGGCATTCGCATTCTCAACTACCTCGACGACTGGCTCATACTGGCCCAGTCTCGAGCGCAGTTGTGCGAACACAGGGACGTGGTACTCAGCCACCTCAGTCAGTTGGGGCTTCGGGTCAGCTGGGAAAAGAGCAAGTTTTGTGGCTTGTGTTTGCCCTTGCACCCCAACACCGCAGTACACTACATCTCCCTACATCCATACATTTCGCATTACACATTGGCACTACTGATGTTTCCAATACATAGTTGTTTTCTTTATGGTGTTCTTTACTTTTTATGTGACTGTAGCTTTCGAATAAATTATATTCAAAACTAACCATTTGGTTCTCGTGTGTCCTCTGTTTGTTGTTTCCCTTGAGCCATGGGTCGTAACAAATTGGGGGCTCGTGCTTGTTTAATTTATTTTGTTAATTGTATTTAATTTTGAATAGTGTTTGATAATTGAGACACACTTGAGTTAGTTTGTGCCGGAGTAAATTAGTCGCCGTGTGAAGTCGCCAGGTGGTGAGTAATTATGTTGTTTGAAAGTGATTTTCCCTGTTAGGCATAGCGGCATGTTTCTTTTGAAACATGTCGAGTTTGTTGTTTTTTTTGTAGTGTTGCGGTGAACGTGGGTAGTAGTATTTATCTCGGGAGCACATCCGTGGTGTGTAAGGCGTCGCTGGTTTTACCAGTTACCTAATGATTTTAGAGCAATTTAAAAATTCAGTCCCAGGGCATGTCGCTACATACATCGGTGAGCATTACGTTAAAACAGCTGGAAGGAAGCAGATGTATTGGCAAACGATTTTGTATTGACGCATAGAACTTTTTTTGCTGATTGGCGTGCTGGTGATATGCAGGTTGCAGTGCCTGTAAAGTCTTCGCCTAAATGCAGTCGTGTTTTCACGGGGAAATTTGACCCAGAGTTGGAAGTAGAAGCTCTCAAATTGAACTTGATGAGGGAGGGTACATTTTCTAACTGCACGGAAGATTGAGGTATGTCTTTTTCACTCGTTTCATGTTTAAAACTGGTTCCGAAATTTAATGAAGAAGACCCTGATACTTTTTTCACTCTTTTTGAACGTGTGGCGGAATTAAGAAACTGGTCAGATGAGAATCGCGTTGCGCTGTTACAGTGTGTTCTAATTGGAAAAGCCCAAGTTGCTTTTTCTTCTTTGTCACTTGATGATTGTAAAGATTACGACATCGTTAAAGCTGCAGTTTTGAAAGTATATGAGTGTGCTCCTGAAGCGTATAGACAGCGTTTTCGATTACAGAAGAAAGAAGAGACTCACTTAGAATTTGTGCGTGACCTGAGGAAACACTTTAATCGTTGGTGCACAGCAATAGATGTCAAAACATTGGATGATTTAAGTAACCTAATGATTTTAGAGCAATTTAAAAATTCAGTCCCAGGGCATGTCGCTACATACATCGGTGAGCATTACGTTAAAACAGCTGGAAGGAAGCAGATGTATTGGCAAACGATTTTGTATTGACGCATAGAACTTTTTTTGCTGATTGGCGTGCTGGTGATATGCAGGTTGCAGTGCCTGTAAAGTCTTCGCCTAAATGCAGTCGTGTTTTCACGGGGAAATTTGACCCAAATAAAATATGCAATTATTGTCATGAGAAAGGACATTGGAAAGCAGATTTTTTTGTTCTTAAAAATAAGTCCAAACGTCTTACACAGGGTTCACATGTTAAGCCCACAGTTCTCGCGGCGCCAATCCAGGTGGTGGAAGGTCAATCTGTTGGGAGTAAAAACCCTGATGTTTTTTGTTCTTCTTACTCTCCTTTTGTTACAGAAGGTCTTGTGTCTCTTGTTGGAGAGAAAGAAGAGATTCCGGTTAAGATACTAAGGGACACTGGAGCCATAGATTCTTTTATCTTGGAATCAGTTTTGCCTTTTTCCCCACAGTCTTATATGGGTGAGGATGTGTTAATTCGGGGAATAGGATTAAATACTCTGTCTGTGCCACTCCATAAGATTAAGATTCAGTCTGATTTGGTGCAAGGACAGGTGGTAGTGGGAGTACGCCCTGCTTTACCAGTGGACGGAGTTCATTTGATTCTGGGAAATGGACTAGTAGGTGACCGGGTGTGGGCTGATAGTTCAGTGTTTCCCGTGGTTAATCCTAATAGTAAAACCACCACTAATCGAATATTTTGTGCCAGGATTCTGTGTGTGTTGTGACTCGTGCAAGGGAACGTGAAAATGAGGAGTCGTGTGGTGAAAAGACACGTACTCAGAAGCTCATAGCCAAATTAAAATATGTACTAATGTGTCAATTTGTCTTTTCCTGTCTCTGCAGTGGAATTGGGAAAAGAACAGCGCAGTGACTCCTCTTTGGATGAACTGTTCCAGAGTGTTGTTTCTCCAGGTGAAGTGGATAGCGTGGCTTGTGGCTATTTTGTTCACGATGGGGTGTTGCTGCGAAAATATGTTCCTCACAAGGATGATTTTGTTGGGGATCCTGTTTTTTAAGTAGTTGTTCCTGTAAAGTATCGACAAATGATGATTTGAAATTGCACATGATCAACTAGGTCACCAAGGGGTGCGTAAAACCTACGATCGCTTGTTGCGATATTTTTTTTGGCCGCGATTGAAGCGAGATATTTCTGCTTATGTTAAAAGTTGTAAGACCTGCCAACTAACTAGCAAACCGAATCAGGTGTTGAAACCTTTTCCTTTGCGACCAATTGAAGCTACTGGTGAACCTTTTGAACATCTTATTGTTGATTGTGTAGGGCCACTACCTCGCTCAAAGTCAGGAAGCATTTATTTGTTCACTGTTATGTGCTTAAATACACGTTTCCCTGCGGCGTATCCATTGCGCAGTATTACTTCTCGCTCTAATGTCAAAGCTTTAACCCAATTTATATCAGTCTTTGGAATTCCAAAAATCATTCAGAGCGATCAAGGCTCAAACCTTACTTCTCACCTCTTCCAGCAAGTGTTGAAACAGCTGCGCATTAAACATAACAGTCTACCGCGTACCACGCTCAAAGCCAGGGTGCTTTAGAGAGATTCCACCAGTCGTTAAAGTCACTGCTTTGCGTGTATTGTGTGCAGCTGGATAGAGACTGGGAAGAAGGTTTGCCTTGGATGATGTTAGCGGCACGCGAAGTGGTGCAGGAAAGTATGGGTTTTAGCCCTAATTAGGGGGTTTTCGGCCATAAATTGCGTGGTTTGTTATCCATATTTCAGGAGGCTGGGAAAGTTGCTGAACCTCCTAAAAATTTGGCATCTTATGTGTTGGGTTTTAAGAATCAACTTTTTCAAGTGAGGGAGCGAGCTAAGGAAAATCTTAAGAAACGTCAGGGAAACATGAAGCGATTATATGACCGTACAGTTGAGCATCGAGTTTTTAAACCAGGCGATCAAGTGCTTGTTTTACGGCCTATTGTATCTTCTCCGTTTGAGGCTAAATTTGATGGTCCTTTTGTAGTACAACGTAAATTGAGTGACGAAAATTACGAAGTTATAATGCCATCACGAAGAAAATCTGTTAAACGTTGTCATGTAAATATACTAAAAGCTCATTATGAAACCGAAACGAAGTTTTCGGTGGAATTGATGCATTCACGTCCCGCCCTTTCTGTAGCCTCTGTTGGTGGGGGTAGCTTAGTTTGGGGAGAAGAAGAGACCCTCTCGCCGGATGATTGTGTGCTTCGTGGTTGGCTACAAAATTCCGAGTCATTGCAGAATTTAGAAATCACTCTTCGTCATCTGCCTTCTGTAAGATGTCAGGAGTTATGTGAATTATTACGTAGTTTTCCTGAATTATTTGGAGATGTGCCTTCTCGTACTGATTTGGTCGAACATGATATTGATGTGGGGGACGCAAAACCGATTAAACAGCATTTCTATCATGTTTCTCCTGCGAATCGGGAATTGATGGAAAGAGAAATTCGGCATATGCAGGACCATAATATTGCGGTGCCTTCAATTTCTGATTGGGCCTCCCCGAGCCTTTTAGTAGGAAAGACCGACGGTAGTGTTCGATTCTGCACTGATTTTCGAAAAGTAAATAGTGTAACTAGACTAGATTGTTTCCCTTTACCTCGCATCGAAGATTGCGTAGACCAGGTCGGGTCCTCAAAGTTCGTCAGCAAGTTTGACTTGTTGAAGGGCTATTGGCAAGTGCCTCTTACCAAGCGAGGGCAAGAAGTATCATCTTTCGTTATTCCGTCGGGGCTATATTCTTATCAGGTCATGAGTTTTGGCCTGCGAAATGCTCCGGCGACGTTTCAGCGCCTTATGAACCGGGGGGTGTCAGGTCTCGAGGGGTGTGCTGTTTATCTGGATGACTTGGTTGTCTTTGGTGACAGCTGGGATTCTCATTTAAAATGGTTACGCTCTGTGCTAAGACTTACCGTAACTTACGGTAAACTTAAGAAAATGTGAGTTTGCCAAGGCGTCTGTGACGTATCTTGGTAAAGTGGTAGGAAATGGGGAAGTGCATCCAGTATATGCAAAGGTCCAAGCCATCCAGAACTTTCCTTCTCCGACAAAAAAGAAGGAGCTTATGAGGTTTTTAGGGCTGGTAGGGTACTACCGATCTTTTTGTCGTAATTTTTCGACTGTAGTCGCACCACTTACGGATTTGTTGAAGGGCGAGGTAAAGTTTACTTGGTCTCCTAGCTGTGATATGGCTTTCGAAAATGTTAAGTCTCTCCTGTGCTCGGAGCCTGTGCTTCGAGCTCCATCCTTTGATAAGTCTTTTACACTGCATGTTGATGCCAGTAACGTGGGAGCTGGAGCAGTTCTTCAGCAGCGTGATGAGGGAGTAGATCATCCAGTTAGTTTTCTTTTCAAAAAAGTTTACCTCATTGATATGTCACTATTCTGTGGTTGAAAAGGAAGCATTGGCCCTTATCTGGGCACTACAACATTTTGCCGTGTATTTAAATTCAAGTGCCCCTATTGTGATATACACGGATCATAATCCACTGACCTTTCTGAATTCCTTACAGTGTCTGAATCAGCGGTTGATTCGGTGGTCTCTGTTTTTGCAGTCATTCTGCCTGGATATTCGACACGTCCGAGGTTCAGCAAACATGGTAGCCGATGCGCTATCCCGTGCTCCGGATGCATAATGGTTTTGGGGCTAACTTGGATATTTTCTTTTTTGTTTTTTTAGGAGCTGTCCTTTGGTCCTGATTCAGGTATGTTATTTGGCTAATTTGTTTTGATATCTCATTACAGGGATCTTTGTGGGAGTCCCTG
>NW_015557078.1:92886-94085 GCF_001515605.1 Sinocyclocheilus anshuiensis
CCTCGGGTGTGGGGGGGGGGGGGGGGGGGGCTCCGGTTTTGGATATTTGGTTTTGTGGCTTGTTTGGCTTGTGTTTGCCCTTGCACCTCAACACCGCAGTACACTACATCTCCCTACATCCATACATTTCGCATTACACATTGGCACTACTGATGTTTCCAATACATAGTTGTTTTCTTTATGGTGTTCTTTACTTTTTTTATGTGACTGTAGCTTTCAAATAAATTATATTCAAAGCTAACCATTTGGTTCGCGTGCGTCCTCTGTTTGTTGCTTCCCTTGAGCCATGGGTCGTAACACCAGGCATGTTGTTGTAAGGCCTCTGTGAGCAGACACAAATGAACATTGAATCTCTGCATTCCACCGGAAAAACTAAGGTCTCCTCCCAACCATGTGAGAGTCGTAAAACTGAACCATGGTCAGCCCAGGCGCCAATTGTCTCAAATAAGTTCCTGTCCCGCTCAGCTTATCTTTACGAGAAACACGAGGACAGAGTGATTTACAAAACCACCTCCTGGGTCGGCAAGCACTAAGACCAACCTCAGGACACCTCCCCTTTTCTCACTGCATTCCAAAGAGACGCACCCTTTACTTTCTCTTCGGTCAGACAAAGGGGACATAAAACTTACAACAGACAATTTCAAAAGACAATCATTAAAAGTATAAAAGGGCAACTATATTCCCAAATAATATGTTTTGTGCCTTTCTATGCTTTCTGTTTGATGTGTTATTGAAACCTATGATATTTTAATCTTTGCCTTATAACTTTTCCTTTTAGTAGATAAGATTATTAATGTGTATGCAAACTACCTGTTATTTGATGTTGAACGAAAGCTTGTTTTATTCCCAGAACATTGAAATGAGTGAAAAGCTGTTATTTTGAACAGTGTGTGTTGTACAACACTTTATAGAAGTTATTAACAAAACCTGCAGAGACATTTCCCCCACGTGAGGAATTTAACCTTTTAGTAGATAAGACTATTAATGAGTATGCAAGATACCTGATGTTTGATGTTAAATGGCAGCTCGTGTCATTAGCAATAACTTAGTGGGAAGGAAATATTAATTTTCGGTATCATACGCATAATTACAACCCTTTTTATAAGTATCAACCAAATCTTAATTTCCCCACATGATAAATTGAAGCATCATGTTAATGTATGCACGCTCCGCCTTGCAACAAGTCGATTGGAAGATAA
>NW_015557078.1:95308-107540 GCF_001515605.1 Sinocyclocheilus anshuiensis
AGCTCGTGTCATTAGCAATAACTTAGTATGAATGAAAGATTGATTTTCGGTATCATACGCATAATTACAACCCTTTTTATAAGTATCAACCAAATCTTAATTTCCCCACATGATAAATTGAAGCATCATGTTAATGTATGCACGCTCCGCCTTGCAACAAGTCGATTGGAAGATCGCGTCGTGGGGCGGACCAAAATCAGCCTGCTTAAAAATGGACACAAAGCCCTCGTGGCTTGCTCGCTTGCTCTCTCTCTCTCTCTAGACCTGTGGCTTTTCGCCTTGGTGACCGCGCGACAAAGCGCTCCCATGCCATAACATCACACAAGCGAGACTCCAAAACTCAAACACTTCAGCTGAAACTTCATGACTGCCAGAGATCTTCAAAAGCCTAGAGTCTTGCAAACTCAGATTCTTTCAGAAGAACTACCAGAGCCTCTGCATCACCAGGAAACCCGTTCATCAGGAAGGCATCCCCAGAAACTATGTCATCCAGACGCCGCGTCAGCAGCCAATCCGCAGCCCTGGGATTCCCTCAAGCAACCAACAAGGAAGCTTTTCTTCAGCAAAACGCAAGTAACAAACAAAGTCTTCTATCTGCTGAAATCGGTGCTGAATTGATCTTAGGTATTAAATGTAAGATAAATCTCTGCTTTGTGATTCTCTCAGGTTGAATTTAAAGAACTCGTGAAAAACGAGTGTTAGAACTTTGGAACTTCATACAAACTCCGTCAACTTTCATTCTTCAGAACTGTAGGTGTGTGTGTGTGTGTGTGTGTGTGTGTATGTGTGTGTTTAGCTTAGTTTAATGTAATCTAGAATAACCAATAAATTCTTGTTTCATTTATAAAGAAGTATTGTCTTGTGTCGTGAAATTTTTAAAGTTAAAACTCTGCCTAGATCCTTGTTACCTTGCTCACAATTAATAAGATTACCATATTGTTTATGTGTCGTTGGCCACAAAGTAATATGAACAGAATCGTTAATATACATGGACGTTAACGTCTCGCTGGACGAGTAGTTGATAAAGTGTAAACTATCAAATTTGAAATCAGTTCTAATCAGGTTGACTTCGAATCTTCAGATTCGATTCCTCTCAAAACCTGAGCTAGGAATAAAAATAATAATTAATTCCCTTATAAAATTCAATGAGTTAAATTCCTTACATTGCTGTGTCAACAGATGCCTCTGCCATAGGCTGGGGGGCCATGTGCAACGGGCATGCAGCATCGGGCGCCTGGACAGGGCCTCAACTGCAGTGACATATCAATTGCCTCGAGTTGCTAGCAGTATGGCTTGCTCTGTGCCGCTTCATATCGCTGCTACACGACAAGCACGTACTGGTCCGGACGGACAATACTGCGACCATTACGTACATCAAACACCAGGGCGGTCTACGCTCCCGTCGCAAGTCGTAACTCACTGGCCATCTCCTCCTTTGGAGTCAGAAGCATCTGAGGTCGCTTTGCACGGTCACATCCCAGGCGAGCTCAATCGGGCAGCTGACGATTGAGAGTAATCCGCAGAGTAATCCGCAGGAGTAATCTGAATCCGGCCCGTCCTTCTGGGAGAATGGCGACTCCACCCCGAGACAGTCCAGCTGATTTGGAGATGCTTCAGGGATGCTCAGGTAGACCTGTTTGCCTCTCCTGACACGTCCCACTGCCAGCTGTTCTACTCCCTGTCTGAGGGGACCCTTGGCATGGATGTGCTGGCACACAGCTGGCCTCTGGGCCTACGCAAGTATGCCTTCTCGCACAGACACTGTGCAAGGTCAGGGAGGATGAGGAGCAAGTCCTTTTGGTAGCGCCATACTGGCGCAATCGGGCTTGGTTCCCAGAATTGATTCTCCTCGCGACAGCCCCTCCTTAGTGCATTCCTCTGAGGAAGGATCTCCTTTCTCAGAGAAGGGGCACTCTCTGGCACCCGCGCCCAGACCTGTGGAATCTCCACATGTGGTTTCTGGATGGGACGCGAAGGTTCTAGGTGGTCAATCTCCTATCACCATCACTTCAGCTAGAGCGCCCTCTACAAGACACGCTTACGCGCTGAAGTGGAACCTGTTCGTTTTTGGTGTTCTTCCCGGCGGGAAGACCCCCGTAAATGCTTGATCGCAGTTGTGCTCTACTTTCTGCAAGAAGGGTTGGAGTGAAGGCTGTCTCCCTCCACCCTCAAAGTGTATGTTGCCGCTGTTGTCTTGCATCACGATGCAGTGAACGGCAAGTCCGTGGGGAAGCACGACCTGATCATTAGGTTCCTTAGGGGAGCGAGGAGGCTGAATCCTCCGCGCCCACACTTGATACCATCGGCACGGCTTCCCTCACGGTGAGTCCGTGTCTTTCCCTGGCAGAGATTTCCCTGCCGTCTCTGCTGCGTATTGATCTTACCCCAGGCTGGCTGAGTCTACCACGGGGACTTTCCATATGTAGCACTGCCCTGTGGCCAGTCCATATGTGTAAACTCTACATAATATCTCCTATCCGCAGGACATGGCTTCCGTAGCGTTCCCCTACTTGGGTGCACTTTCCCAGTGTTATCCAATATCCCACTGTATGGAACAGCAGCGGCTGACACATCTGCCTCAGCCCTGCCCTATCTTCCGGCCCAACTGGCGTGGGGGGACTTGCCAGCTTTCGCAGGGCACTGGAGGGGGTCAGCAATAGTGGCGTTTTCATAGGGATCCCAATTCGTCAGTCACTGCTGACGTAACGTAGAATGTGACTGACTGAAAGGGAACGTCTCGGTTACGTATGTAACCCTCGTTTCCTGAAGTTGCTGTACCACTGCTGTACGGCCGAGGCACACCGTCTTGGCTCCTCAGCGAAAAACTGAATGTGCGACTGCACGCGCTCTCCTTATATACACGCGGGGCGGGTGCGCGATGCAAAGCTCGCACGCCAACATTCATTGGATTGTTTTGTTAACACTCAAAGGTGATTGGGCACTCTGGCGAGATCCCAATTCCTCAGTCACTGCTGACGTAACGTCTCCGTTCCCTCCTTCAGGGAACGAGGGTTACATACGTAACCGAGACGTTTTTTTAAAACAGAAATCTTTGGAACATTATAAATGTCTTTGCTGTCAGTTTTTGATCAGTTAAATGCATCCTTGCTGAATAAATCTATCAATTTCTTTCAAAAATGAAAATCTTACTGACTCGCCCTGTTGAAAAAACTGGTTAGGTATGTTTTGAAGCACCAGCATATGTTGGTTTTTTCAACAGGGTCCAAAATTACTTGAACATTAATGTCTACCCTGTGTGTTTTTACAGAAATGAAGGCCTGTCGGTTGCATCACATCTGTTTATCAACCTAGCAAAGTACATTAGCGCAGAAGGCAGGAAGGGCCAGCACACAACGAGTCCCTTCCTATGCACACATACACAGCTGTCAATTACAGAGTGGCCCTGACAGCTACCACAGCTCTCCCACTGTCACATCACATACACTGTCCTGCCACGGAGCATTTTGACAGCTCTCATCAACAGAGAAACAGACAGAGGCTCCTTCGCTCACAAAAGGGAAAAAGAATCTAGAAAAACAGAAGTTGGGAGAGATTATAAAAGGAGTATGAGCCAATGTTGAGTCAGTGTGTGTAATGCGATGAACCTCAAAGGAGGGAGGTATACAGAGTGTGAAGCAACACCTCAAACTCAACAAAAATGTTTCTTCCTCACACGCTGCCAGGTCACAGAGCTCGCAAGTCTTCGCTTCTTCTGCACCTTCAGGAAAAAAAAAAAAACTCTCTTCATAAGGAGATACATCACATCGCGCAGGGAACATATCCTCATTGCTTTGGTTATATAAATACTGTTTGGTGTGGACGGAAGTGCATTGGCATGCAAATGTAATACAAAACAGTTTCTCTCAGACTGGGAGAAAGATGGATGGCTGTTACCCAACTGTGCAAATCATAAAATGCTCCTCGTTCTCCTTCCCCACACACATTAAATAATTTTAGAAGGGAGGAGGGCGTGTTTTATAGATAATGGTGTTGTATTGAGCTGTAATGTGAACTGTGCTGAGATGTTTGGATGTAGTGTGTATGATGAAGAGCTATCAGAAGTAGAACACTGAATCTTGGGTAAATCAGGATCAAATCTGGGTCAGAGTACTCCACCTGGAATGTGTCAAGTGTGTGTGTGTGTGTGTGTGTGTGTCAATCCAAATAATTCATAAATATTGCATTTAGTTAAGAAACAAAATCTTAAAGTATTAGTTCACTCCAGAATTAAAATTTCCTGATAATTTACTCACCCCCATGTCATCCAAGTTGTTCATGTCTTTCTTTCTTCAGTCAAAAAGAAATTAAGGTTTTTGAGGAAAATATTCCAGGATTTTTCTCTGTATAGTGGACTTTAAACAGAGACCAACGGGTTGAAGGTCCAAATTGCAATTTCAATGCAGCTTCAAAGTGCTCTATACAATCCCAGTCGAGGTATAAGGGGCTTATCTAGAGAAACGTCTCAGGTTACTTATGTAACCATGGTTCCCTGAGTAGGGAACGAGACACTGCGTCCTCTAGGGGTCGCTATGGGGAACGCCTCGTCGTGACCCGTGTCCCCTCCACCCTCAAAGTGTATGTTGCCGCTGTTGTCTTGCATCACGATGCAGTGAACGGCAAGTCCGTGGGGAAGCACGACCTGATCATTAGGTTCCTTAGGGGAGCGAGGAGGCTGAATCCTCCGCGCCCACACTTGATACCATCGGCACGGCTTCCCTCACGGTGAGTCCGTGTCTTTCCCTGGCAGAGATTTCCCTGCCGTCTCTGCTGCGTATTGATCTTACCCCAGGCTGGCTGAGTCTACCACGGGGACTTTCCATATGTAGCACTGCCCTGTGGCCAGTCCATATGTGTAAACTCTACATAATATCTCCTATCCGCAGGACATGGCTTCCGTAGCGTTCCCCTACTTGGGTGCACTTTCCCAGTGTTATCCAATATCCCACTGTATGGAACAGCAGCGGCTGACACATCTGCCTCAGCCCTGCCCTATCTTCCGGCCCAACTGGCGTGGGGGGACTTGCCAGCTTTCGCAGGGCACTGGAGGGGGTCAGCAATAGTGGCGTTTTCATAGGGATCCCAATTCGTCAGTCACTGCTGACGTAACGTAGAATGTGACTGACTGAAAGGGAACGTCTCGGTTACGTATGTAACCCTCGTTTCCTGAAGTTGCTGTACCACTGCTGTACGGCCGAGGCACACCGTCTTGGCTCCTCAGCGAAAAACTGAATGTGCGACTGCACGCGCTCTCCTTATATACACGCGGGGCGGGTGCGCGATGCAAAGCTCGCACGCCAACATTCATTGGATTGTTTTGTTAACACTCAAAGGTGATTGGGCACTCTGGCGAGATCCCAATTCCTCAGTCACTGCTGACGTAACGTCTCCGTTCCCTCCTTCAGGGAACGAGGGTTACATACGTAACCGAGACGTTTTTTTAAAACAGAAATCTTTGGAACATTATAAATGTCTTTGCTGTCAGTTTTTGATCAGTTAAATGCATCCTTGCTGAATAAATCTATCAATTTCTTTCAAAAATGAAAATCTTACTGACTCGCCCTGTTGAAAAAACTGGTTAGGTATGTTTTGAAGCACCAGCATATGTTGGTTTTTTCAACAGGGTCCAAAATTACTTGAACATTAATGTCTACCCTGTGTGTTTTTACAGAAATGAAGGCCTGTCGGTTGCATCACATCTGTTTATCAACCTAGCAAAGTACATTAGCGCAGAAGGCAGGAAGGGCCAGCACACAACGAGTCCCTTCCTATGCACACATACACAGCTGTCAATTACAGAGTGGCCCTGACAGCTACCACAGCTCTCCCACTGTCACATCACATACACTGTCCTGCCACGGAGCATTTTGACAGCTCTCATCAACAGAGAAACAGACAGAGGCTCCTTCGCTCACAAAAGGGAAAAAGAATCTAGAAAAACAGAAGTTGGGAGAGATTATAAAAGGAGTATGAGCCAATGTTGAGTCAGTGTGTGTAATGCGATGAACCTCAAAGGAGGGAGGTATACAGAGTGTGAAGCAACACCTCAAACTCAACAAAAATGTTTCTTCCTCACACGCTGCCAGGTCACAGAGCTCGCAAGTCTTCGCTCCTTCTGCACCTTCAGGAAAAAAAAAAAAACTCTCTTCATAAGGAGATACATCACATCGCGCAGGGAACATATCCTCATTGCTTTGGTTATATAAATACTGTTTGGTGTGGACGGAAGTGCATTGGCATGCAAATGTAATACAAAACAGTTTCTCTCAGACTGGGAGAAAGATGGATGGCTGTTACCCAACTGTGCAAATCATAAAATGCTCCTCGTTCTCCTTCCCCACACACATTAAATAATTTTAGAAGGGAGGAGGGCGTGTTTTATAGATAATGGTGTTGTATTGAGCTGTAATGTGAACTGTGCTGAGATGTTTGGATGTAGTGTGTATGATGAAGAGCTATCAGAAGTAGAACACTGAATCTTGGGTAAATCAGGATCAAATCTGGGTCAGAGTACTCCACCTGGAATGTGTCAAGTGTGTGTGTGTGTGTGTGTGTGTGTCAATCCAAATAATTCATAAATATTGCATTTAGTTAAGAAACAAAATCTTAAAGTATTAGTTCACTCCAGAATTAAAATTTCCTGATAATTTACTCACCCCCATGTCATCCAAGTTGTTCATGTCTTTCTTTCTTCAGTCAAAAAGAAATTAAGGTTTTTGAGGAAAATATTCCAGGATTTTTCTCTGTATAGTGGACTTTAAACAGAGACCAACGGGTTGAAGGTCCAAATTGCAATTTCAATGCAGCTTCAAAGTGCTCTATACAATCCCAGTCGAGGTATAAGGGGCTTATCTAGAGAAACGTCTCAGGTTACTTATGTAACCATGGTTCCCTGAGTAGGGAACGAGAGAGGCATCGCATGCGTGCTCTTCGCCCAAACAAACAACGCATAGATCATGTGTGTCATCAGATGTTAAACAACGTCAACACAGATGCACACATCCTTAAATGCTTTGCTAGTGCTCGCCATAATGAGATAAATAGAGATCGCTCTTACCACAGAAATGCACGCTTCAAACAAAACAGTCAATGAAGACGAAGAAGAGAATGATGTGTGCTCCCGGTGCCTATTTATACTATAGTCGCACCGGTAGTGACGTCATGGCTGTCGCCGGCCAACGAGTTGGTGTTTTTTCAATGTATGCTTCAGACACGGGTCACGACGAGGCGTTCCCCATAGCGACCCCTAGAGGACACAGTTCGAAGTTCCCATGAAAGGGAACAATCGGTTATTTCCTAAAAAAAAAAAAAAAAAAGTATATACTTTTTAACCACAAATGCTCATCTTGCACTAGCTCTGCGATGCGCTCGCATCACGTAATCATGTTGGAAAGGTCACATGTGACGTAGGGGGAAGTACCAACCCAGTGTTTACAAAGCGAACTTCAAACACCCTTTACAAAAAAAAAAGTTAAAACAACAATATCGGACGATTTTGAAGTTGTAGGAAAAAAATGAGTTTTTCGGACCAACTCTACCTTCCACTACGTCACGCATGACCTTTCCAACGTGAATGCGAGAAGTCATGGATGCGCATCACAGAGCTATATAGTGCAAGATGAACATTTGTGGGGGTGAGTAAATTGTCAGGAAAGTTTAATTCTGGAGTGAACTAAGCCTTTAAAGAAACAGACCATTTTATCCAATATTTCTGTGCTATAATTTTTATGTTAAGTCACTGCCTGTGAGAAGTGTTCCAAATCTGTGTTTTAATCAGTTGCAATGTTTTAGAAGGCAGACAGCAAGGCAGCTTCCTTTGTTTTTGGAACCTAGAGTTTTATATAGTCTATTTGTAATAAGTGAAAATTTACTCTAGGTGTAACACAGCAAAAAATGTATTCTTATTTTCAAAGGCTACTTTCACACTGTCAGCATTTGGGATTGACAACCTTATTTACATACAGGTCTGAATTTCGAAATGTCCTTTTTGCAAATCATCTTGAATACTGTCTGTATGAATGTGCATCCATCACATCTAAATTACCTGTCTACAGCTTTTATATCTCAGTAAAGAGCGAGCATTTGAGTTGCCCCAGATCAGAAAAGTGTGTGGAGTAGCTCCAGTTGTGGACAGTTACTGGATATAAACCTTCAGACAAACAGCTCATATTTCTCTCTGCAAATTACTGAAACCACACACACATGACAACCCGTGTATGTGTAGACAGACACATATATGCAGAGCAGAGTGCCTCTCTTGCACTATATAATGTGACATAACTAACTAGTTGTCTAGTACGGTTTCTTTCACACAGCAGGACTTTGCTGTATGTGAGTCCTGAAAATTTACAGGTGTGAGTTTGATTAATGCGGTTGTCACTCCAATAAATAACCGCAATGTGCGTGAATGCCACCATATTAACAACTCTCAACCTTCTCAGAGGTTGGGTTTCAAGTATAATTCGTTTGAAGAAATGGTGCTTCATATAACATTATCCAGAGACACCGATGTCAATGATAAATTCCCTTGTGATGTTTGTACTGGCTACTGTATACAGGCCACCAGGGCACCATACAGACTTTATTAAAGAATTTGCTGACAGTTAGTGCTGGCTGCAGATAAAGTCTTAATTGCTGCTGATTTTAATATCCATGTTGATAATGAAAAAAATGCATTGGGATCAGCATTTATAGACATTCTGAACTCTATTGGGGATAGACAACACGTGTCAGGTCCTACTCATTGTCGAATACATACTCTAGATTTAATACTGTCACATGGAATTGATGTTAATGGTGTTGAAATTCTGCAGCAGAGTGATGATATCTCTGATCATTATCTAGTCTTGTGTATACTCCATATAGCTAAAGCTGCAAATTCAACTCCTTGTTACAAATATGGTAGAGCCATCACTTCTACCACAAAAGACTGCTTTGTAAATACTATTCCCAAATTATCTCAATTCCTCAGCATATCCAATAGCTCAGAACAACTTGATGATGTAACAGAAACTATGGACTCTCTCTTTTCTAGCACTTTAGATATGGTAGCTCCTTTACGCTTAAGGAAGATTAAGGAAAACAGTCAGACACCATGGTATAATGAGCACACTCGCGCCCTAAAGAGAGAAGCCCGGAAAATGGTATTTCGTGTTGCATGGTGGGAAAGTACTTTCTCTTACAGAAAAGCCTAAAAAAATGCTAGATCTGATTACTTTTCGTGTGTCTTTTAGAAGAATACAAACACATCCCTAAGTATTTATTCAATACAGTGGCTAAATTAACAAAAAAATAACTTCAGCAGGTGCAGACATTTCCCAAAAGCACAGTAATAATGATTTTATGAACTACTTTACTTCCAAGATCGATACTATTAGAGATAAAATTGTAACCATGCAGCCGCCAGCTACAGTATCGCATCAGATGCACTGTAGGAACAATTCCACTCATTCTCTTCTATAGGAAAGGAAGAGTTGTATAAACTTGTTAAATCATCTAAACCAACAACATGTATGTTAGACCCTATCCCATCTAAACTACTAAAATAGGTGCTTCCAGAAGTCATAGATTCTCTTCTGAATATTATTAATTCATCATTGTTATTAGGATATGTCCCAAAAGCCTTCAGACTGGTTGTCATTAAGCCTCTCATTAAAAACCACAACTTATTAATTAATTAATTACAGACATATCTTGAATCTCACTTTTCTGTCAAAGATACTAGAAAAGGTAGTATCATCACAACTATGTTCCTTTTTAGAGAAAAATTATATCTGTGAGGATTTCCAGTCAGGATTTAGACAGCATCATAGTACTGAGACTGCTCTCATTAGAGTTACAAATGACCTGCTCTTATCATCTGATCGTGGTTGTGTCTCTCTATTAGTGCTACTGGATCTTATTTGATACTATCGACCACAACATTCTTTTGAATAGACTAGAAAATTATGTTAGCATTAGAAGTAGTGCATTGGCATGGTTCAAATTGTACTTATCTGACCGCCATCAATTCGTTGCAGTGAATGAAGAGGTATCATACAAGTGCAGTATGGAGTACCTCAAGGCTCAGTACTAGGACCGTTACTTTTCACATTCTACATGTTACCCTTGAGAGATATTATTAGGAAACATGGTGTTCCCCTTCAGGAATTCGAGCTGCATCGAAACGCTACGGAAACGCCTCCAGCGTGACCACGCTCTGAATCACATGTGTAATCAGTCCACGTGTTGTCTGCTTGGGAGCAAAACACGCAGAGTCAGCTCTCGATGGAGCTGACTGCCCGCATTGCGAGCGTTTGTCACTGCATATGCTTGCTCTCCGAGGACTCTCTTTGAGGAGGGAGTTTTCACCGGCGTTTTTCGTGGCGCCGGCCCCGCTTTTGCCAAGGCGGAGCGGCGGCTGTGCTCGTGGGGTTCGCATATGGATCCGGTGAAACGCTCCGCTCCCGCCGGGCACGCTCCGAGGAGTACACTATTGCTGAGGCACGGCGGTGATTCAGATCGCGGGGATCGCACGTGGATCTAGGGATGGGTTGGAGACGGCTCGCCCTTTCTCCGCCTGCACTCCCTAGATCCAGCTCTCGTTACATCATTTTCAGTTTTTGATGTGAATCATACCACACCAGACCGTGTTTACTCGTTTGGTTGTTTGGCTGCATTTAATTCTGAGGAATTAAATTAGGTATTTATCTGACTATGAGAAGTTAGATATATCATTTTCAATTTTTGAAATTAATCTTATCACACCAGACTGTGTTTACTTGTCTGGTTGTTTGATTGCATTTGATTCTGAGGAATAAAATGAAGTATTTATCGAACTATGAGAAGTTAGATATACAGGGGCTCTTGGGATAAAAATTTCTCGAGTAAGAGCACGTGTTTACCTCTCTTCCTCTGAGGAGGTTGAGGCGGTCAGCAGGGGCTGCTGGGCGGGAGCAGTCCCAACCTACCGTGTTCCAGCTCCTCATTCTGGGGGCGTCACTTCTCGTACTCAGCAGAGTCTAGAGTCACAGTGGCGCTCCCAGGCCGAAGGCTTATAGCGGAAGGCGGTTCTGCGGACCCTCATTCTCGCTGGATAGTCTCCGTCTAAAACGTCCTGACGCCTAAGGCCTATAGGACTTCAGAGGGCCAGCTCCCTCTGGGTAAGAGCGGTGTACACCGCATTACACGGTGCCCGTCTCTCCTCAGTGCCCTCAGTTGATCGGTCTGCCAACCCTACCGGTGTTCCAGGGTGCAGCGGTCTCCGGCAAGCGCTTCTCTCAGTTACCACCCAGAAACGTAACGGTGCTAAGAAGCTCGCGACCTCCACGGAGGTCTCTAGAGCAGCTAGTACGGCCGTCCCCTGCCGGTTGGCCGCCCTTAATTTAAACGGGGTCATCCCCACTATGGTGGGTCCCGAGCAGGCTCTGGTCATGGAACAGAAGTAGTTGCTCTTTTGAGGAAGGAGGCCATCGAGGTGGTCCCTCCTCACCTAGTAGAGTCCGGGTTCTACAGTCCGTACTTCACCATTCAAAGGAAGGATGGAGGGTGGCGTCCTATTTTAGATCTGCGTCATTTGAACCCCTCAGTCAGGCGACAGAAGTTCAGCACGCTCGCACTCAAACAAGTCTTGTCTCAGATCAAGTCTGAGATACACTTACTCACTCACTCACTTCTGCTTATTAGAAAACTAGAAAAAGATTTTTAGGCAGGCAACATTAAGAGAGTTCTGGGGAGAGTGGCACACAGCTGTCCTGTGCAACCCACAATGTAAAGCCCATTAAACATGGTCTACCAGAATGTGCTAGAGAAGGCCGGTCACTCACTGTCAAGCAGTTCCAGACTGCTGGGTCTTATGGCAGCCGCGTCCAACGTGGTTACTTTTGACCTGCTGTACATGAGACCCCTACAGTGGTGGCTTACGTGTCTTAGACATGTGAAGGAAACCTTGGTTCTTATCTCAGGGCCTGGTGCTGGGAGCTCCTGGTCGCCGCATATGCTAGCGACGGATGCATCTTTCACCGGTTGGGAGCGGTCATGAGTGGCCACTCGGCCTGCGGCCTGTGGAGCGGCTGTCATCTCACGTGGCGCATAAGTTGACTGGAGATGCTGGCCATGTTTCTAGCTTTGAAACACTTCCTCCCAGGCCTAAGAGATCGCTATGTGTTGGTGCGCACCGACAACACAGCAGTGGTCTTTTATATATGTGGGGGCAGACATCCTGTCGAGGCAGGGGCCGAGGCCCGGGGAATAGATG
>NW_015557078.1:108211-111110 GCF_001515605.1 Sinocyclocheilus anshuiensis
CCTCACACAGGCGGAGGGCGCGCCCCCGCCTGGAGCTGTGGAAGCTGTGGGTGTGGCCTCTGAGGAGGCACAACTCATAGCTTCTGGTCTCTCAACCGAGGTTGTTGAGACCATCCTTCATCCAGAGCTCCCTCTATGAGGAAACTGTACTTCTTGGTGCGGAGACCGCCAGCTCGACCCAGCTAACTGCCCGTTTGGTACAGTTATGGAGTTCCTGCAGGCCTGTTTATTCGCAGGGTTGACCCACTCCACCCTAGAGGTCTTCGTGGCGGCCATTGCTGCCTACCACGCCCCTCTCTGTGGCCATTCAGTTATCGCACGGTCCCCTCTGGTTCTCTCTCAGACTCATCCAGCTCCACTGGGGCTGGATGCCACGGTACAGACGTGGCCGAGGCTTCATCTGTACACTTTTCCCCCAATTGTTCTGCTCCCGGGAGTTCTGGAGAGAGTGCACTGGAACGAGGTCAGTCGACTGCCAGTAGCCCCGTTCTGGCCGGGCCGAGTATAGTTCTCGGACCTGATTCCTCTCCTCGACGGCGCTCCATGGGAGATTCCCGTCAGGAGAGATCTCCTCTCACGGCGGAGGGTGCTCCCCCGCCCAGAGCTGTGGCAGCTGTGGGTGTGGCCTCTGAGGAGGCACAAATCATAGCTTCTGGTCTCTCAACCGAGGGTGTTGAGACCATCCTCCATCCAGAGCTCCCTCTATGAGGAAACTGTACTTCTTGGTGCGGAGACCGCCAGCTCGACCCAGCTAACTGCCCGTTTGGTACAGTTATGGAGTTCCTGCAGGCCTGTTTATTCGCAGGGTTGACCCACTCCACCCTAGAGGTCTTCGTGGCGGCCATTGCTGCCTACCACGCCCCTCTCTGTGGCCATTCAGAGGGAAGACACCCTCTTCTTACACGTTTCCTCCACGGTGCACTGAGGCCGAGGCCTCCGGCCAGAGAAGCTTATGCTAAGTGGTGGATCAGGATGCTATTCCGTAGCCTTGAGCCCTCTGATCTCCCCTCTCCTTCAGGGGGTCAAGGCTCACTCCTCCAGAAGTTGGCCTTCAGGGACGGCGGGCCCCGCCTACTTTAGCCATTTCTGGCTCCCTTTTCTCTCGCCTTAGTTGTGCTCTTCCACACTAGGCAGGAATTTGCAAGCCTGGCGGCGTGGGCATTCTCGTTCCCGTAGCATTTCGACGCAGCTCGAGTTCCTGAAGGGGAACGTCTCCAGGTTACGCATCTAACCATGGTTCCCCGAAGGGAACGATGCTTCACTCCTAGAAGCTGACGCCGGTTTCACCGCATGTGCTTTTATGCTTCCTGGTCGCTACGTCACCCCGCCCGTGACTTCTTGCCCATCCATCGGACTGATTACACATGTGATTCAGAGCATGGTCACACTGGAGGCGTTCCCATAGCATTTCGACGCAGCGTCTCGTTCCCTTCGGGGAACCATGGTTACATGCGTAACCTGGAGACGTTAGCTTACACTGTTATGCTAATAATACTCAGCTCTATATTTATTTGTGGCCCAACAAAACATACCATATTTGCAAAAACTCACGGAATGCATAGTTGATATTAAAAAATTGGATGACTAGTAATTTCTTACTGTTAAATTCTGAAAAAAAATAGAGGTGTTAATTATAGGACCAAAAACCTCCACATGTAATGACCTAGAACACTGTCTAATACTTGATGGCTGCTCTGTAAATTATTCAGCATCAGTTAGGAACCTAGGTGTGCTATTTGAAAGCAATCTTTCCTTCGAAAACCACGTTTCTAGCATTTGTAAAACCGCATTTTTCCATCTCAAATATATATCTAAATTACGACCTATGCTCTCAATGGCAAATGCAGAAATGGTAATTCATGCATTCATGACCTCAAGGTTAGATTATTGTAATGCTCTATTGGGTGGTTGCTCTGTCCACTTAATAAACAAACTTCAGCTGGTTCAAAATGCAGCAGCTAGAGTTCTTACTAGAACCAAGAAGTACGACCATATTAGCCTGGTTCTGTCAACACTGCACTGGCTCCCTATTAAACATCGTATACATTTTAAAATCTTGCTAATTACCTATAAAGCCCTGAATGGTTTAGCACCTCAGTATTTAAGTTAGCTCTTATTGCATTGTAGCCCTTCACGTCCGCTACGATCTCAAAACTCTGGCCATTTTATAATACCTAGAATATCTAAATCAACTGCGGGTGGATCCTTTTCCTATTTAGCTCCCAAACTCTGGAATAATCTACCTAATGCTGTTCGGGAGGCAGTCACTCTCTGTCAGTTTAAATCTAGATTAAAGACCCATCTCTTTAACCTGGCTTACACATAACACACTGAAACATTTCTATTATTCAAATCCGTTAAAGATTTTTAGGCTGCATTAATTGGGACAACCAGAACCGGGAACACTTCCCATAACACCTCATGTACTTGCTACATCGTTAGAAGAATGGCATCTATGCTAATATTAGTCTATTTCCTTCTTATTCTGAGGTCACCGTAGCCACCAGATCCAGTCTGTATCCAGATCAGATGGTCACTGCAGTCACCCGGATCCAGTCCGTATCCAGCCCAGATGGTGGATCAGCACCTAGAGAGGACTTCTACAGCCCTGAATGTCAGCGGAGATCAGAACAACAAGATGAGCCACAAAGACAGATCCCCAGTGAGGACCTTGTCTCCTAGACGGCCACCGGGACAAGACCACAGGAACCAGTTGAGTCCTCTGCACAATGTGCCATTGCTGCAGCCTGGAATTGAACTGCTGATTTCGTCTGGTCAGAGGAGAACTGGACCCCCGACTGAGCCTGGTTTCTCCCAAGGTTTTTTTCTCCATTCTGTCACCGATGGAGTTTCGGTTCCTTGCCGCTGTCACCTCTGGCTTGCTTAGTTGGGGACACTT
>NW_015557078.1:111639-115422 GCF_001515605.1 Sinocyclocheilus anshuiensis
ATGCTGTTCAGTTGCTTTGACACAATCTGTATTGTTAAAAGTGCTATATAAATAAAGGTGACTTGACTTGACTTGACACAAGAACCTTCAATATCTCCGAGATGCAAAAAGACTCAATCCTCGCAAAGCCCGCTGGGCACTGTTCTTCACCAGGTTTCACTTCACCATCACCTACCGGCCTGGCAATCGTAACTGTAAGGCGGACGCATTGTCACGAATGCATTCACCAGATTCACCCTCAGAACCTGAGCCAATTCTCCCTCCAGCGCTGATTGTAAGTCTCATTGTGTGTAATATCGTCAAGGACATCCAAGCCGCCACTCTCACCGAACCGGCTCCGCTGGGAGGCCCAGAAGGGAAGACGTATGTTCCCACATCTCAACGACAACCCCTTCTGGGATCAGTTCACAAAGTACCGGGCTCTGGACATCCAGGCAGCCAACGGACCCTCCACATCTCAACGACTACCCCTTCTGGGCTCAGTTCACAATGTTCCGGGCTCTGGACATCCAGGCAGCCAGCGGACCCTCTCACTCCTCCAAGCTCAGTATTGGTGGCCCAGTATGTCCCGTGATGTCATCAGGTACGTTCGAGGGTGCTCAGTCTGTGCCATGTCTAAATCGCCTCGTCACCTCCCCGTAGGCAAGCTCATGCCACTACCCATACCTCAGCAACCGTGGTCTCACATGGGAATTGACTTCGTAACTGACTTACCCAACTCTGAAGGCAACACCTGCATCCTAGTGGCAGTAGATCACTTTTCAAAAGCCTGCAGACTGATTCCCCTCAAGGGATTACCCACGGCGCTAGAAACTGCCGAATCTCTATTCACACATGTCTTCAGGAATTACGGAGTCCCAGAGGATATCGTCTCGGACCACGGGCCGCAATTCATTTCCCACGTTTGGAAAGTGTTCTTTCGACTGCTAGGGGTCACAGTGAGCTTGTCCTCCGGTTATCATCCCCAGACTAACGGCCAGACTGAGCGCAAGATCCAGGAACTCGGGCGTTACCTCCGGGCATACTGCCAAGACGACCAGCACAGCTGGGCCTGCTTCCTCCCATGGGCCGAGTATGCACAAAACTCCCTCCGACAAAACTTCACGCCTTTCCAGTGCACACTTGGCTACCAACCCCCACTCTTCCCGTGGACCGAAGGACCATCAGAGGTTCCAGCTGTGGACTACTGGTTCCGAGCGAGCGAGAGAGTGTGGGACTCAGCTCATGTCCAACTTCAACGTGCAGTGCGGAGGCACAAAACATTTGCTGACGCCCGGCGTTCCTCGACTCCCACTTACCAGCCTGGAGAGAAAGTATGGCTGTCAACCCGGGATCTGCGCCTCCACCTGCCTTGCAATAAGCTGAGTCCCCGTTACATGGGTCCGTTCCTGATACAGAGGCAGATTAATGAGGTCACCTACCAGCTCCAACTTCCACCCAGGTACAGAAGTCACCCTACTTTTCACATGTCCCTCCTTAAACCCTTCTCTCCTTCTGCACCAGAACCCACGGAACCAGATGAACCTCCTCCTCCAGAGATCCTAGAACAGCCATCCATCTATCAGGTCAAGGATATCCTGGATTCGCGGCGGCAGGGCGGCCGGCTGGAGTACCTGGTAGATTGGGAAGGATATGGACCAGAGGAAAGATCCTGGGTGGTCCGGGACGACATTCTTGGCCCCATACTGCTAGAAGAGTTCCATCGGACCCATCCTAATCGTCCCGCACCCAGAGGCCGTGGTCGCCCCCGTCGCCGCTTAAGGGCGTCAGGAGCCGCCCCTGGAGGAGGGGGTAATGTCAGCGAATCACCCCAATCACCAGCCACAACTTACACCAGATCACGCTCACCTGAGTTCTGATTCCCCGCACCTGTCGTCTGCAATCAAGTCATCATTCATAAGCACGCTACTTCCAGTCAACATCCGGTCTACCGTTCACTACACTGAACTTAACCAGACTCTCTGAATGCTACTTTACCTGTTTATACTTACCCCTAGATCCCCGAAGTTCTTCCTACGTTGCTGTCCTCCACTCCTGGATCCTGAACCCTCCACTAACCTGAAAAGGAACCAAACATCAGTACTCAGCTAAGATTCATTGAACTGTCATTTGTGTTGGATACTCACCAGTCATTGTTCCAGTCGATCTGCTTCAGTCATACCTGTTAATAAACCTGCTATTCATTCACTTACCTGTTGTCTCCGGCTTGATGTGTGACAGATACATCGTTAGATGGCATCTACGCTAATATTAGTCTGTTTCTTTCTTATTCCGAGGTCACCGTAGCCAACAGATCCAGTCTGTATCCAGATCAGATGGTGCATCAGCACCTAGAGATAACCTTGACAGCCCTGAATGTCAGTGGTGACCAGGAATACTAGATGAGCCCCAGAGACAGATCCCCTCCGAAGACCTCATCATCTAGACAGCCATCGGGACAAGACCACGGGAACCAGATGAGTCCTCTGCACAATCCGACTTTGTTGCTAGAATTCAACTGCTGGTCTCATCTGGCCAGAGGAGAACGGCACACTATTTTTACTCACTATTTCCCTTTTTAATACTGTAAAGCTGCTTTGACACAATCTACATTGTAAAAAGCGCTATATAAATAACGTTGACTTGACTTGACTTGACTTGACTCAAATACCTAAGTGTAAATAGTGTTAGATGCTGTTTATATATAGTGCAAATACTGGAAGACACTATTTGCACTTCAGTGTATTGTAATACATTGAATATTTTGTTATTGAAAACTATTTTGTAGTGTATATTTATTAAAGTCATAAATGGATGGAACCTTACTTGTCCCTATCCCTAAAGGCCACCCTTACAATGCTAACTTAAACCTTATTCAACCAGTAAATATGTCCTCAAAGATACAGGAAGAGAGCCACGATTTTAAGTGTGGTAGCAATATGAGCTGCACGCATCCAGTTGGTGGCCAGCCCATCGGATCAATGTGAGGACACCACATCCAGTTTCAATTATAAGCCTATTAAATAATCGTTAGGCACATTATTCCCACTATTATACATCCGTTAGGCACTTTATTTCCACTTTTTGCATATTTTCTTTATTTTTTATTTAAAATAAACACCTCTCCGAGCTGATATGCAACAGGAATATGGCGAAGAATTAGATTGGAAAAAGGTGGATATAAACACCTTTGGGTCTGTCACGTCAAAAGCTAAGTATACTGTCTGTAATTAGCGTAAATGGCCTTTGCTAAAAAGACAAGCTATTTGCACTTAGTGTAAATACACAGCCCATTTTATAGTTTACAGACACTGTAATTTTACTGTATATTTTAAACATGAACATGTCTAAATGTGAATGTGTTGATAGCGTAGATTATTCAAAAATAGCTTACTCCAGGAGTTTCTTTACATGCTCTCGTTCATGCATGCTGTTCTGGAGATCTATTTTCAGAGTCTTCACCTCTTCCATCAGGCCTGTAAAAACATCAAGAACAAAAAGCGGTCAAGTACCCTGTTAAAAGTCAAAAACAGGACACCACATACCTTTAACAGGCTGCAGTGTTGGTCAGGTGACTAGGATATGCTTCAGGAAACTAATGTTGAAAGATATGTGCGCCATAATAAATCCAACTTGGTTCAACATCTACTGTTGGCAAAAGTTAAAAACAGATTTTTGTTTCACTGTCTTTTGTCACTTGCTATAAATGTTCATCTGGGTTTCTTCCCTCATTCATCTGTTTCCTCCTGTGCCAATAAATGTAACTCTCTCTCTCTCTCTCTCTCTCTCTCTCTCTCTCGCTCG
>NW_015557078.1:116442-120987 GCF_001515605.1 Sinocyclocheilus anshuiensis
TCTCTCTCTCTCTCTCTCTCTCTCTCGCTTGCTGCTTTGTATCTCTCTTGAAGCACTGAAGCATAATCTGGTGCCTATCAGTTGCCAGCAGCAATAATTGAGGGTGAACTCTACACCCAAACACAGGCCAGTGAAAGCATTCTCATTCATCATCTCAGCTCGGTGACATCCGATGCAGCATTCAGGAGACCGTATTCACTCGGCCCTGCTCTCATTATCGTGAAGAGGGCAGAGAGACAGGAAAAACGGCCAAGAATTTGAAACAGGAGACATTTTAAAAGACAAGAGGGAGGAGAGGATGACAGGAAACTGTAGGAGTCAGACCAGCCACAGATTTAGAGTTGTGCTACTGCAGTCACCCGACATGTAGGACATCTAACCCACAAATTATGGGCATACAAGGCTATCTTCATCTGGTTTTGTATGATGACAGCATTGAGTATCTTCAGTGGCCTCAAAACTTATTCAGACACTTAAAATCTATGTCATTTAATTATACAACAAACCTAAAAGGCATCTACAACCAAAAGATGTTAGAGCTTTTCTCAGAATTAATGCTACGTGTAATCATATTTGCAGTTATTTTTAACTAGCTGGTGTCAAGGTGATTTTTAGTGGCTGCATGAAATCAGTTCCTCTCAAACCCACACAGGACACTGTGAACATGTTCCACTAACATTTAACGACCAGAATGTGGACAAATACCTTCCATACAGTCACGGAAACCTGGAAAAAGCATGTGGGACCAATGTATTTTTCAGGCCTAGAAATGTTATGGGAGTAAATACATCTGAAAATTATTTTTGTAGTTCTGCTCTAAAATATTTCAGCAGCAACCTATTGCTTTTATGTAGAGCTTACAGTACGTGAAGTTAAACCTGCATGCAATGTTCAATTTGTGAGTAAATTGTTTTTTTTGAGGCAGATCATTGTAAATAAATCGGTCAAATTGGTTCACAAAATGGCCTCAATGTTTATAGAATCAATCGGAATTAAAATAACGGCGACACTTAACAATAAGGTCTCATTTGTTAATATTAGTTAATGTATTAACTAATATGAACTAACAATGAACAATATATTTTTACCTTAACTGTTACCTTAACTGTTCCCTGCTGGTGGAATGACCTGCCCAACTCGATCCAAACAGTTTTAGCCATCTTCAAGAACCATCTAAAAGCACATCTCTTCCATCTACACTTGACCCTCTATCACTAGAACTCCGTATTCTATTTCTATTCTATCTACTTGTTTTCTTTTTAATTATTATAAAAATAAAAATAACTTGACTTTGACTTGATTTTTTGAACTTAATATTAACTAAGATTAATAAATGCTATATAAATATTGTTCATGTTAACTAACATAGTTAATTATTTCTAGCAAATTAAACCTTATTGTAAAGTATTACCAAAATAACTTTTTTTAAGTAATTTAATGAAATGCTGCATTTTAATTGTGATTTAAGCACCTTTGGTTTAATCTCACTTAAAAGAGAAATACTATTTTAAATGAATTATACTCAAGAAATGTCAATTCATCATGTAAAAATGACTGTAAAAATGTCTTGCCAAAAATCTAGAAAATATAATTAAAATAAGATTAATTATAAGTCAAATATATTGTGCAATATGAATAAAATGAAACTGACTAGGTAACACCAACAAATTTTTTTTTTTTTAAAGATTTTCCTATTGACTACAGTATATTTGAACTATATTTAGAGTTACGGATATGACTGTCAATGGTTATTAATAATGCATGGATAAGCAGCTCTTTTCAGGTGCCTTTAACTATCTATATACGAACATATAACAAGAGATAAGATCAACCAATTTGCATGAAGAATTACTGACATTTACAAAGGTATCAATGTAACAAGCAAGAACACACTGTCACACGTGTAGCAGCAGTCAGGAGACACACACACAGGTCCCAGCAGTGTTTAAATAGATGGAGTCAATGAGAGGCTGCCCTTTACTGCCACCGACCAGAGCAAGTCGTTCTGACCTCTCTCTCTGTTTCTCTCCTACTCTCCTAGTGATTAGCATTATAAACCACAGGACAAAAATACCCAAGAGAGGCTGCGAGACTTCAGACATCCAGAGAGACATTATTTGTAAGACGCTGGTCTAATTTTGAAGAACATCTCCGGAGGAAAAACACTACAGAAAGCACAACAATGTCTTTACCGAATAAAGAGACAATAATTAGGAGGTTGCATCATCTCTGTGAAAACAGCAGCTGCAGAAAGAGAGATAGAGGGTGTAAAACCACAGTAAATTACGGGAAACAAATGTGTTTGTTTCTAAAGGAACTGGGGGCCAAGCCATAAACACCTGAAACCACAGTCCAGAGGAAGCGGTCATTCTGTTCTCAAACTGTTTGTGCTGGCAAGCAGGTCCGCTAACTCACAACAAGATGTATTCCAGAACTGCATAAAGGCTGGCGGGATCGTTTCACTACGCGGTCGGTCCAGAGGGCTTTTATTCACAAGAAAAATGGGCCGTCTGTTTGTTGGTGAGTTGGCTGTCTGGCTGGCTCTGAGAGGCTGAAACTGGTTAAGGTGACGTTGTGCTTTTTCTGGTGAAAGTGCTCTCTACTGCACTGCCCGTGTCATTCTGACATTTTCTCGATGGGGGTAAAAGAGTGCCTAGGAGGAGGGCTTCGTCTCTTCAGCAGCATACTGATAATTGCTTTCTGGTCACCGTAACATGACCAGGATAAATAGAGAGCAAGGTTTAAATGTATTCGCTCTTTGCTTTGCTCCGTTTTTTGCTTTCTTTTGCCTCCCATGGCAAGGAAAAATCTATCCACTTCATTTATGAGTCTAGGGCAATGAGTACTTCTCCAAGAACAATTTGTATGCTCTTTCACAGCTCAGAAGACTTAATGGAGTTTTTAGCTGCACTTCATTTATATAGCAATTTTGTCTGAAGTTTTCTCAAAATTCTTGAGAAGAAAAAAATGAAAATAGATGCAAATTACACAATTTTTGAGACTATACAGAGGCTGAAAATGAATGGTAATGGCTCAGATCATTTGGTCTGGAAAGAACTAGATGAGAAATGTTCAAAAATGACCAGTTTTGATACACTTACCAAAAACCTTGGGATCAGTAAGATTAATTAAAACAAAACAAAAACAAAAAAATAAGTGACAGTAAAGACATTTACAATAATATAAAAGATTTCTATTTAAAAAATGCTGTTCTTTTTATCTTTCTATTCATTTAAGAATTCTCCAAAATATTAAGCAGCAGAACAGATTTCAACATGGATAATAAAAAGAAATGGGTCACACTTTATTTCAAGGTCCAAATCTTGAAATTAACAAACCTACGTTTTTTGCTTCAATAAACTACTAATTTGCTCCTTATTAATAGTTAGCAAGGTAGTTGTTAAGTTTAGGTATTGGGTAGGATTAGGGATGTAGAATATGGCCATGCAGAACATGTGCTTTATAAGTACTTATAAACAGCCAATATGTTAATAATAGGCATGCTAATAAGCAACTACTTAAAAGTGAGAATACTTATACTAAAGTGTTACCAAGAAATGTTTCTTGAGTGCAGAATCAGCATATTAGAATGAGTTCTGAAGGGATAATGTGATACCAGCATCTTTGCCATCACAGGAATAAATTAGGATGGATGGATGGATATGCACAGACCCCAAACTTTTCAACAGTAGCGAATCTTTTCAAATCTGAGCATCGGCTGCTCATAGTGGAAAAAGGGGCTGTTAGTTTGCTGACAAGGGTAACATTACAGAAGTGTTAACTGCACCACTGAGAGTTTCAGAGGCTCCATAAAGAAATAGGCAGGTGTTGAGACTCCTACCCCTAAACACCTGCCGAACACAAACATATCAATACACACACTCAACAGCACACAAACACACACTGACAAGAACTGAAAAAGCAAGAGAAACACATCACAGGCATGTCTGGATACAGACAGGGTGTGAGAATGCAACTCTAAAACACCTGTCCAGCATAGACACGTACACGCAACACACCAGATGTACATTGATGTCCATGGATGACACAAACGGAGGACAAATGGGGAAAATGAATGCTAAAACTGCTGAGCACCTGACTAGGAAACCTCCTCAGCACTATAAAAAAAATATTATTTTTATTACTATTACTATTGCAATTATGCTTGGTGCTGCTAATGGAAAAAGATGACACACTTCACCTTTAAACTGTGGGTATACACACCCTGTATGAGAAACTGGGCTTCTTGGTTTTGGTTCTGCAGTCGTTTCTGGGTCTGGACCTGGTTGTCCAACTGCAGAATCTGTTCTTTTGTTGCATCAAGACATGACTTCAAGTTTGGCACCTCCTCTTGCAGCCTCTTCAGCTCCACCTGCAACCCGACCACTTGCTGCTTCAGACGAGCACACTCTAAAAAAGAATACATTTGTGAAAGTGGTCAGAGAGAGAGGAATCTGCATTTTTTGCTTGTTTTGTGTGTGTGTGTGTGTGTGTGTGTGTGTGTGTGTGTGTGTTTTAGCTTTCATTTTATGCAAAAGTGCAGCA
>NW_015557078.1:120997-124303 GCF_001515605.1 Sinocyclocheilus anshuiensis
TTGTGTGTGTGTGTGTGTGTGTGTGTGTGTGTGTTTTAATAATTTGTTTGTAGTGGCAGACAGTGTTGTGCACTGATGTCAACCACATTCATCCCTGTTTTAATGTGCAGTATTCCAGAGAATAATTCAAAATGCAAAACAGATTCTTGAGAAAGGTTAATAATGGTAAAAACAAGATGCCCAAGCGTAAACTAATTTGACCTGCTGGAAAGACAATGAGTTCACTGCGGTGCAGAGTAATCCAGTCAGCATAGTTCCCAACCTCTAAAGCAGACTGTATAATGACACAGTAAACAGGCCATTTGCATGGATGCTGGTAGGCTAGTTTCAGACTATTTGGGACAGAGCTTAAGTACATAAACACAGTGGGCTAAAATGCATAAAAGCCACAGTTAAAAACATTACTATTAGTAGTAGTATTTTAATTATAAAGTGTTGATGCATAGGCCACAAAAATCAAAAATATTAATTATTTCAGCAAGGATGCATTCAATTTATCAAAAGTGACAGAAAATGTATTTACAATGTTACAAAAGATGTTTTATTTAAAATAAATGCTGTTCCTTTAAGCATTCAATTTATCAAAGTAAAATATATGGTTACACTTTATTGTGATAGTCCACTTTAGACATTCTACTAACTATAAGTAACTTTGCAACTACATGTCAACTAATTCTCATTAATTTGCAACTACATGTCTACTAACTCTTAGAGTAGACTGTTAGGTTAGGTTTAGGGTTAGTAGAATAAGTTGACATATACTTGCAAAGTTTCTTATAGTCATTATGTTGTATGTTGTGGACCCATCAAAATACAGTGTTCAAAGATATTAAGCAGACAGTCTACTAATATTCTAATGACTGCTAGTTGACATGTAGATGCAAATGTCTAAAGTGGACTATCAAAATAAATTGTTACCAAATATATCACTGTTATAACAAAAATATTAATCAGCACAATTGTTTTGAACAGTGATATAAAAAAAAAAACACTGGAAAAGACATCAAACATGAATTAAAACAAACTTTTTAAAAGTAAATCCAAGAAAATGTATTGTACGGTATATTTGTTTAAAGAGTTTGATATACTGTATATGTTTGGATGCATATTTTGTGATGCCTGATTAACTGAAGCTTGATGATCACTGACCTTTCCAACAGGAAAGATGAATGCAATCAATATATTAAGGGTGAAGTGCCCTAATACATTTTGGTGCCATTGTATCACAGATAAAATTGTGATTTGATCTGATTTACCTCACAGACATTATCATCCCATCGTTTCAAGTACTTTTTTATTAGGAAATTGTGAATCCTTTAAAATCCATCCACATAAAGTGACTCAAGACTGAAACACATAAGAAATCAATCACCCGAGAAGGTAAAATGCGTAACTCTGAAAAATCTCACACAAGTGCTTGTGCATGGCATAACAAAGATAACAACAAAGCAAATTCTCTGATGGGTAAGAAAATACCAGAGAACTTTTAACAACAGCAGCGGGTGCAGTAATTCACGTCAACAACGCAGACCAATTAAGTGCTTGCACATAAACAGAGCAGAACACAGAGAGAGAGAGAAACAGAGAGAGGCCGAGCCTCTGCCTGCTGACTGATGTACTTCGGGTCATGGGGCGGTTACCATCAGCTCTGTTGCATTTGGTCCCAGACCTGCTGTCTCATTCACATGAACACACATTCAAACACATTCAAACCCTACCTGTCTCTCTCAGCTGACTAAGCACCTGAACAGCAGCTGCTAGTGCTGACCCAGCATGGGTTAGGGTTCAATGAATGCTTTGGATAAAACTCGTTAGCATACTACTGCATAATGTGTGTGTGTAGGGGGTGCAATATAAAGCCCTGCCCTGTGTGAGTGTCTGAACTTGCTTTTGGTTTTCCCAGGCCATATGACCAGCAGGGACACATCCGTACCAAAGACTACCGAATACTGCCTATACAATTTTGAAGATTAAAGTATTATTTACCTTGGTAAATTTAAGTAAGAGTTACTTGGGTTGTTATCTGGCACCAAACTGTAACCAAATACGTAAGCCTGGAAGGGAGATCAAATGTAAAAGTTTAAGATTTGGTCATTGATCGAGCACCAATCTGAAGATTCAATGTCAGTGTAGTATGTGCACAAGTTAAGTCTTGTTAAGTCTGACACATTCGTTCTGGCACAAACCACAGCAGAAGGTGTGTGCACCTCAAAGTCACTGCGAGGAGGCATTTATACTATGTACTCGACTGTACTATTCTCTACAGACCACAGGCAGCAGTGTGGAGAAATATCAACCAAACTTTCAAGAAACCTCAGTGAAAAGAAGGATGCGTAAATAATGACAGAAATTTTATTTCTGGGTGAAAAAATTTTTTTTTTCCATAAAATTTTGTTCATGGCAGCAGAATGTCTTGCAGGTCAGGGCTGCCACTGCTTTATTAAAATTCCACCAAGTATTTCCAATGAGATTTGAATCTGGAAACTGAACAGACCACTTACAAACATTCTACGACCAATCTCTGAACTAAACTCCAGTAGATTTGGATGTATATTTTGTGATGCCTTCGGAGCATAGACAGAAGCTTGATGATCATTGAACTTTCCAACAGGATGATCATCCCAATCTTTGCCAAAATTGCCTGATATTGATCCATGATATCCTTCATACAGTCAAGATTTCCACTTAGTGCAACAGCAAAGCATCCCCATAACAAGACTGGTCCACCTCCATGTTTGACCATGGAAATGGTGCTCTTCAGCTCATAAGCTTTGCCTTTTTTGCAGACATACCAAGTAGGTAACCATAGTAACCAATAGGGCTGTGCAATATATCGAAATATCACAAATGTACATATCGCAATATGCATATCGCTACAGCTTGCAATATTTGGGGCCATGAACAAAAGACAAAGAGAAAATCACTCACTGCTCTTACCTAAATAACTTCTGTAGCTTAAATAAGAATCGGTGCATATTGAATTCAAAGAGTAAATACTACTCAGTGTTTTATTTTTCCTTTTTATTATTCAGTTCCTAAACTCATGTTAAAATGAAATTTTTATGTAATGCTTGAGTAAAACACTACCGTTCATTTTCAGAAGTTGTTGTAGGGGTGCTTTCTTATTAGAATCAGAATCAGAATGCGCTTTATTCGCCACTTCAGTGTGCGCGAACACAAGGAATTTGTTGTGGTTTTACAGGAACACTTGGTACATACATACAGGTGCATCTCAATAGATTTGAATGTCGTGGAAAAGTTCATTTATTTCAGTAATTCAACTCAAATTGTGAAACTCGTGTATTA
>NW_015557078.1:124313-139460 GCF_001515605.1 Sinocyclocheilus anshuiensis
TTTAATACACGAGTTTCACAATTTGAGTTGAATTACTGAAATAAATGAACTTTTCCACGACATTCTAATTTATTGAGATGCACCTGTACATACAAATAACCATATATATATGACACAAGATAGTTATAGAAGTTCACAGAACTGACTCAGCAACAGCGGAGTAAAACTGTTTAATCTGAGCATGTGGCACTTTAAGCATTATCGTATCCCATATCGAATATCGCATTATTTAATGAGTTATCGCATATCGCATTTTTCTTCAATATCGCACAGCCCTAGTAGCCAAGTAGTAACCATAAGTTCAAGTTTGGTCTTATTACACCATAAAACATCCTTCCAAAACTGCACAGGTCTATCCAAATTCATTTTAGTATACTCACTTCGACATTTTATGTTCTTCTTGGTCAAGAGTACCGTTCGGCAATGTGTCGTGCCATGAAGGATATTAGTGATCCCTGACCAGTTAATGATGCTAAAAGTTAGTGTTAAATACAATACTTTTACTATTTCTTGACATCGAAATTAATTTGAATTTATTTTGGTTTAAAAAAAATGTTTTAATGTATTTTTGAATAAATCAATAAATCAGACCAAAAAAATGTACGTAATGCCATCGACCCATATGTTGCTTAAATATGTAGCTTCAACTACTTCCTCTGAATATTATATTTTTATAACATCCCCCCACCAACGTTACTAAGATCAAATCTACTCCTAGTATGAGCTAATGATTAGCATGAAGCTTGCAGCAGTGGAAAACAAGATATACAAATCTATTCATCTTTTTTTCAGACTGTCTTCCTCTGTTTCTCTCGCTTTTTATACCTTTCTGCTCTCATCTCATCTCCCCCTCATGGAAAACAGACAGACAGGTAGTAGCGCATAATTGTTGCACCCACACCCATATTGGTTTGGCCCTTACCCACGCACACACATACATTTCTGCACATAAACAAGCAGAACCTGCATGCACAAACAGCCTCAAGAGCGCTTTCTGTCAAACCAACTTGAGTGGAGAGCATATATACAAAAATATGCATGCATTACACGTGTATGCTGAAAGACAGGTAGGGGAGGCAGGAAAAGCAAAGCCTAAACACACCTTAGGCTACTGTAAACAAAATACCTGTCCGTTGGTTCAAAGGATTCTAGCCTTTTGTACTCATTCACCCCTCAATGACACACACACGCACGCACACACTTGCTGGAATTTGGCAGCTTTATGGAACGTGCAACAGGCAAAAGGAAGGCAGTTCCAAACGTTTGTGGTGAGGAGGCACACACCCCAGGGGTGAGCGAAAGGTTAACTCACCCTACGGCACCCAAATCATCTGCAAAACTATGTTGAACAACACACAACAAGTATGCATGTGTTAGTATCAGTGCATGAAGTGATTTGCATGCTGATGTATGAACCGAACAAACGCCTTTAAACATGCAAAACCTCTCTAAACACATATGCACAAACATGCAAGTCACAATAGAGCCGGTCTGTAAAAAACTGAAAAATACTGATACTTGCCCACACTGAAACACTCTATTCTCTCTCTTAAGGTGTGGTCACATTACATTTGGTGAATGTACACAGGCAAAAAGGTCTAGTGATGCATGAAGTACAGCTCAAACAGAATTCACTTTCAAACCAAGCAGCTTTGCCTTAGTTAATGCAATACATTTGCATGACCAAATTGAACATGAGCAAAATCTGCGCAGGGATCTTTTTCACCCTCACGCAAAACTCCAGATCGCATGGATTTGTGTTATAATGACTGAATTTTGTTTGCAAAATTTCACCAAGCAATGGTAAATCTGACCGTACATAGACCTGCACATATTAATTAATAGCCTGACAGTGGTTATTTGATCTAATTGCAATAACCACAATCATTTTGCAGTTTTTTTTTTTCAGTCACATTTTGCCATTCAAATGAAGGAATTTAAGCATGTAGCAAATGTGCATTGTAGTGTCCCATTTTGTGTTTGAAGATAATGTCTTCAAGTATTTTTCAGAACAACATATTAGTCTGTTTATAATGACGCAAAACAAAGATTGCACAAAACTATATTGCTTACATTATAAGCAACAAAGCCGTCTACACTAAAACGGCCAATGTAGTTATGCGTCATACTGTACATCCACACAGACAACACATTTTCATATGACACGTTGAAGTGGCTGTGTACCTCAACACCCCAAAACTGCAAAGTCAGCCGCTTAGAATGATGAAACGTTTAAAATAATAATAATAATAAATAATAATAATAATATTAATAATACAAAACTACATGTAATGCAATAATACATTTTTAACTTAAAACTTCTTCCATCTGTGTAAGAGTGCTTGAAACTGCTCTGGTTACAATATTGACATATTACATTATGCTCAAAACTGAGCGCTGACTTCAGTGTAAAAACAAGCCATTTTGAAATATTTCATAAAAATGTACAGAATTATACTTTTAATTGTCAATATGGCTTTTTTATTCCTTATTCCTTGATTGCTGGCTGCACCAGCTCACAGTCTGGGAGGAAAAAAAAAAATTCTTATTTGCATCCCATAATGCAGAAGAATGTTTATTAAACATTAGTATACGATCTTGAATGCTAACTTAAGCTTTGTTGAAATTATATTTAAAGAATAAATAATACAGCATACATGGAACACTAAAAATAGAATTTATATTTAATAAAATGTCATTTTTATTTATTATTATTGTAAATTTCCCATCACATGACACACCACCTGGGGGCACTCCATGTACCACCGCAGTTTGAGAATAACAGAAATCAGAATATGCCTTACCCTAACCTTAAACCTAACCCTTCTTCTGTCTCTAACATTTAACTTCAAACACACATTTAGTTATTTGTTCATGTGAAGAAACTTATTATTAAGTTAACTGAATCAGTTTGAGGGGATGCTTCGACAATGCACAATAGCATTTAAAAGGTTGGGGTAGGCAAGACTTTTTACAGATTTTTTAATATATATTTTTATAAATAAAAGTATAAAGGTCTTTTTTTCCCTATAAAGGGTTTTAGAATCCTCGTGAATTTAAGAAATTTCACCCCCACAAGACTACCAACACCACACATGACTATGGGGTATATATCAGCCCTGCCATCCACTGACATTTTCCTCTCTTCCAGCACTTATAGTAAATGTCTCACATCCCCTATTATCATTATACTGCATTTATCTCAGCACAGCAGGTAGAGTGTGCCCTACATCTCATAGTCACCGACACGCACCCACAGAGGCCGAGGGAGAATGTGTTCCTATTTTAATTTCAGACCATGACAAGATATATTATGATTGTCATCCTCAGTGTGTAGGAGTATGCTCTGTGCACGAGGCTCAGATTCTGCCTGAGCACGTGTGTAATACACATGCACATACACATGTACTATAAGCTGTAACAGATGTACAAATCAGATAGGAGCAAATGAGTTCAGAGGACAGAAGCATTGGTTTTGTGTGCATATGTGTGTGCGTGTGTGTAATTACCTGCATCAGCACTGATGCAACTCTGCTGTATCAGTGCTTTGCTGTTCTCCCAGGTCTCCAGGAAGTGAGTTAACTGGATCTTAACAGTCTTCATCTCCCCTCGAGACGAATGCTGCAGGGCCAAAGCCTCCCTGAGAAGCCACTGCTGCTGCATAAACCTTGATCTGATGCACACACAGACACAAAACGAATTATTCAAAGATTCTGATTTAGAACTGAAGAATACTACACTGCTTTACTGCAAGGGGACAGTACTTTCTCAAGAAAATGCCAATTATGAGAGAAAAAGAGATGAGACAAGATGAGAAGGAAAGAGAAAAGATCACTACATGAAATGTTTAAGTTGATTTTGAAAAGAGGAGAAGAGACGAGATGAAAAGAAAACAGAAATAAGAAGAGAAGACACTACATCAAACGTTCAAGTTGAAAGATGAGAAAGAAGAGAGACATGAAAGATGAGAGAAGAACAGAGATGAAACATCTGAGCTCTATTTGAACAGAAGAGACTAGATGAGATGTCAAGAATAAAAGATGAGGAAAAAATAGACTACAATAAATGCTTAAGTTGATTTTAAAGAGAAGAGACAAGATGAGAAGAAGAGACATGAAATATTTGAGAAATGTTTGAGTTTATTTTAAATAGAAGTAACAAGACGAGATGAGACAACAAGAGTAGTTAAGAGATTACATAACATGTTAGTTAATTTTGATGAGAACAGACTAGATGAGGCTAGACAAAGAGAAAAGATGAGAAGACATTAAATTATTAAGAGACGAGACGAGATGAAGAAAAGAAAAGAAATTAAAAGAAAAAAGAAAAAGTTGAGAAGAGAAGTGAAAAGAAAAGAAAAGAAAAGAAAAGAAAAGAAAAGATGAGGTGAGATTTTTGAGTTCATATTGAAATTCATTCAATATTCAATCTTAATGTTATCCACGAGAAACAAGTCAGTTGTGATTTGTCTTTAATACAGGAATGAATAAGAACAATCAGTACTGATTCAAAAAAAAAGGTGAAATCACTGTTTAATCAAGACTAAATCACTGACTTTTTGGATATCTTGGTTTGATCCATTAAAATTGAATGTCAAGTCCCTGAACACAAATCTCTAAATATTCAAGAACACAGACATAAGCCTAGATAAATACATTTTACTTTACTTACAAATACTTTATGTGTGGGTGGGATATTTTTTTTTTACTCCTGTTCATTTGAAGCTGTGTCTCATTTGTTATGAGTTCACGTTTTCATATAATCCTTGAGGAGGTTTAAGGTAAACACATTTGGTAAGCAGCTGTTTATACAGTATACGCTAGTGTTGAGATGGACAGGATTAGATGAACATGCTCCTGCTGGACCTTCATTTAGAACTCCATCAATATTCTATGGGACAGTCAGTGTCTCTCGTAGTTTCTGGCTGAGTGTCAGCACTGTCAGTGTTTAGCCGGGTGATTTAATGAGGTTTGTACATTTGAAGTTCTGTGTCAGTTCAGCTGTACTGCTGCCCTACATCACGCCCCTTCCATTCCCACCAGCATTACATCATCATCATGAGACCGAGGCAGATAAGAGCTGCCAGAAGTCTCTATGTGGATAAACAGGACACCAAATCCACACACACAAACACACATGCATGAAATCTCTTCAGCGACCACACACCAACCATATGCATATCCATCCCCCCATCACAGCCTGTCACCACGTAAACAAACATACACAAGCACACACTCATCCACTTGTATAGAAGTCATGGTAACGGGTAAACATGGCAGTGTTAGGGTGAGACACGGAGACAGACAGACAGTAAAAGAGGCAGAGAAAGAGAGAGAGAGCGACAGTGGGAGAGAACCATGGGAATTCATTTTTCATAACAAGGGAACAACACTGGGTACGAAAAATGGCAATTGTCAGAAGAGAGGAGACTAAAAGATGAAAAGAGAATTACTGTAAAAAGGCTAAATAAGAAAGACAAGACAGGAAGGGATGGAATTAGATGAGATGAGAGACAAATAGGAAACTAAATGAAACAAGAGAAGAGGAGACAAGCTGTCTAGATGAAATAAGAGGAGAAAAGATTAAATGTAAGAAAAACTATGGTATGAGAAAAGAGAAGAAGAGATAAAAAGAGAGGAGAAGAAAACGGGAGCAGAAGGGAGAAGAGGAGGGGAGATTAGAAAAGAAAAATGATGAGATGCAAGGAAAATAGATGTTAGGAGAAAAGGAAATTAACCAAATTAATAAGAGAAGAAGAGAAGAAATGAGATAAGCCAAGGAAAGTAGGACATAGCAAGAAAGATATGAGACAAGATGAGAAAGGAAGCGATGAAACAAGATTGAGATAAGAAAAGAAAAGGTGAAACAAGAGGAAAGGAGACAAGATGTTTGGAAAAGACTGAGAAGAAGCTGCGAACAGAAGAGATGAGACGAACTGAGATGAGAAAAGACAATATGAGAAAAGAACAGGAAATGAAAAGACGAGAAGACAGCAAGATGAAAATAGAAGAAAAGACATGATGCAAGGAAATTGGAAATGGGAGGTGAAGGCATGAGGTGAGATGAGACAAGACTAAACATGGTCACAGAAGAAGAGGAGAAGAAACAAGAAGAAAGGAGACAAGATGATAGGAAAAGACTGAGAAGAGACAAGCTGAGATGACAAAAGACAATATGAGAAAATAACAGGAAATGAAAAGACCAGAAGATAGAAGACTAGAAAAGGAGTTTAAATGAGAGGAAAGGAGAGGAAAAGAGAGGAGAGAAAACTAGGCTAGACACGATGAAAAGAGAAGAAAAGACATGATTGGAGGTGGAAATGGGAGGTGAAGACATGAGGTGAAACGAGATGAGTTGAGACTAAACATGGTCACAAAAGAAGAGGAGAAGAAACCAGAGGAAAGGAGACAAGATGATAGGAAAAGACTGAGAAGAAGCTGAGAAGGCAAGAGATGAGACAAGCTGAGATGAGAAGAGATGAAAAGGAAAGGGGATGAAAAGAGAGGAGAGGAAACGAGGCTAGACAACAAGATGAAATAAGAGAAGAAAAGACAAGATGCAATGAAATTGGATGTATATGAAGAGTAGAGGAAATTAAACAAAATTAGATGAAATTAGACTAGAAGAGAGAGAGGAGAAGAGAATGGATTAGATGAGGTGAGATGAGGAGATGAGAGGTGAAGACAAGGGGTGAAATGAGATAGACTAAACATGGTCTCAAAAGAAGAGAAGAAACAAGTGGAAAAGAAGACAAAATCATAGCAAAAGAGACGAGACGAGACGAGACGAGACGAGACGAGAAACCTCAACAATAAACCGGACAGACCAGTACTACCAACAGCTGTGTGTTTTCTGGAAGTACATCTGGCTGTGTCAGTTAAACTGGACTGCAGTGCAACGACTGACCCCATTCAGACTGACCCCTCATGCTTTTTGTCTTTTTCCCCCACTCCTGTCCTCTTTTTCTTTCTCATTTCGCCCTCAGTGTTTGAAGTGTTTCTGGAGTGTGTCTGGACAGCACATGGTCTGTTTTTGATTTGTGCGTCTGGCCAGCTGCTTTCCCCCGGCTGCTCAGCATTCTTAGCCTGTCCGGTTTCAAATCTAT
The DNA here is from genome assembly GCF_001515605.1 of Sinocyclocheilus anshuiensis. NCBI lineage: Eukaryota > Metazoa > Chordata > Actinopteri > Cypriniformes > Cyprinidae > Sinocyclocheilus > Sinocyclocheilus anshuiensis. The sequence goes on from NW_015557078.1 coordinate 131,419, forward strand.
GACTTCATCATAACTGTTATAAATCACCTCCCATATCATCATCATCATAATCATCATTAACATTATCAGCATTCTGGTGCTCTTCGCTTAACCTAGGGGTGTTCATGCATCAAACAGTTTATGCTTCCTGTCTCATTCACTGTCCTTCCCCATCTCTTTCTGTGAACCGCTGGGGCGTAGTCTATAATCAGGCTATAAACCTTTTGACCGAACAGACTGCTAGACCTCACGCTACAGTGAGCTCGCACTACACACGCACATGCCCCATATGTGAAGCACGCACATTTCACTCCAAAATAATAAATATGCACACACACAAGACATGAAAAGGGGACTTTAAAGAGACGCTAGCATTACGGCTTGGAGGGGTTAAGGAGGGAAGACATCTAAGAATTTCATTTTTTCTTTGCTCTCTCATGACTGAGGCAGTTCAAAAATGTGAAATCTACTTCATATCTTTGTGAAGTAGAGAATAAAGAGAGCGTACTTCAGCGCTCATTTTACTGCATTTTCTATTTTCTGATGAAAATATGAGTAATGATTTTCAATGCAAAATTCGACTCAGAGTGCTAGGGTGTACGACTATCACAATACCAGATTTCAGTACATATTTTCACTATATCTACAGAAAACGTAAAAAAAATTCTATCAGTCAAATTTACTTTGTTTTCTCTTATTTGGCCAATGAATCACACTCAAAATATGTGTGTAAAGAGAGAGTTCGTAATCATAACTCATAAAAAGAACTGTTGATTGGGGTCTAACACCCCGTCTTTTTTATGGAACTCACACACTGATGAGCTAACTGAGGATTGAGTGTCTCACTTTTGCCTGTCATCTCCTCTCACATGAGGTTTGCTGCATCCCAATTTGACTACTTACAGTATACTACGCCCTTAAAGTATATACTGTTTTTACAAAGAAAAAGTACACACTTTTGAGTGTGTAGCAGGAGAGTAGGCAAGCATTGGGAGATACTGTCATGTCATACAGTTGCTTCTTTAACGGATGCTCTGTCACACAGTTACACACTTCCTGTCACCGTAAACTGGCCTGTCAATCCTCTTGTCACAGTTAAGATCCTCCACATTTCATTTCATTTAACTTCCTACCATAACAGAGAGAAAAGAAACATCTACTGATCTGCCAACCATGGGTCTTTCATGTGAAGAACTCTGCTCATATTTTTTTTTTTTCCATAATGATGCACTCAAAAGTTAATGGCCAAACGGATGTTTATAAAAGTTCACATTGCTGTTGCAGATGAAAAATAACATGAATAACATTATTATTATTGTATTTTTTTTACCAGGTTAAATGATGATTATTAGTTACTTAAACCCCTTTATCTAAACCTCTCTACTTAACCATCGGTCGCACACATTCAACATGTTTGTAGTTTTTTATCACCTTTTATTCGTGTTTGTAGTTCTGAACCAAATCCTTTGCCGATCTCATGCTTTGGGACACACATACTATTTAGGTTGCATAGTATGCACATTTGGATACAGAGTGAGTTTGTCCATGTCCCTTGAATGGTTGTCCACCCTTTCGTATTGGGGAATCCACCCCTTTAAGAAAAGGCCATTCCCTTTAGTGACATCAGGACAACTGATTGTTTGTCTCTTCAGTGACGGGAATTTCAACCGCTGAGGTCAGCAAGTTGGTGACTTTTCAATTGACAAATTTTCTTTGTATGAGTTTGCTTACTTGCTTTGCCAAAGCTTAACATGTCCACCCTGTCGGCATAAACTATGATAGGGTGGACATACACATGACAGGGTGGACATAGCATTCATTTGTAGCTAATATTGCTAAAAACTAAAATGAATGAAATGAAATATATTTATATAATATAAATTATTATATTAATTATAAATTAATATAATAATTTATTATTATTATATTATTGTTTTCAAAGTTGAATATATGTTTAATTGTCATATTTTGTCATGCTTTGTGTGTTCTGCTTTATGTGTCCACCCCGTCATGTGCTGGTCTACCCTGTCATCTTGATATTTTACTATAATATTTTAAATAATAATTCAATCATATCTATATAATCCAGTGTGTTCAATAGTTAGGTGTGGGGCCAATACCATCCAAACAAAAAACTGCATCCAAATATCACAAACATAAGAAATTATGTTTCACTCCAAATATCACTCCAACTAAGAAAACATACATGTGCAAATTGTATGAGTTTCTTTAGAAACACATGGTTTACATAAAATCTTATGCATTTATAATTTAAAAGCAAACAAATAACCCTGTTTAGGAAAGGGACATGATACCTTTCAGAAAATATAATTTGCATCTTAATTTTACAATGAAAACGCATTTAACAGTAATATATATGTCCATGACAGGGTGGACATATCTTATGGTTTATGCTTCGAATAATGGCCCATACTTATCTAAAAAAATGTGTGGGAGCTCAGCTAATATGTTTCTATAGTACTTGAGTGTCTACTATTTATGACATGACATAAAGCGAATCGGAAATTAAAACGTTGAAATTAACTCTATGGTGATATTGACCCAGCACTTAAAACCTGGAAAAGTCAGATTTTCATGATATGTCACCTTTAAGGTGCAATACCTACTAGACATGTGCCGGTATTTGGTAATGCGATATATCACGGTAATGAATATGCACGATATTGTTTTCGTGGGCACTTCAAAATACCGTGAATAACTATTTATTACAAATTAAGATTTTTTTTATGCATTTTAAAAATATTTTTCCCATCAACAAGTCACAATGCAAAACACCGCTGTATGCTGCATGAAAGACGGATGCGCACTCTGATGTAAACAATCATGGATGAGAAGCGCATGGTGGAGCGTATGAGAGATGCTCTGGATGAAAGCACATTCACTCTCTGACAGCAGATGGCGCTGAACAGCAGAAATGCAGCTGTTACCCCGGAAACCAAACAGCTGCATATGTTAAGCTGCAAATGGTTTAAATAGCCATTCAGATTTTTGTATTGTCAGTGGTGTTAATCACAGTGGCAAGTACTTAAATATTTAGACTTAATAGGATATTTATTTTCAAACTTTTTTTTTTTACATTTTAATCTGGACTACAACATGCCCTAAATATTGTTTGAAAATGTTTTGATTCTTTAGGCTATTGTTTGGTCACACTTTACATTAAGGCTCTATTAATTAACATTATTTAATTCATTAGTTAACATAAACTGTCAATTAAATTATTTTAAACATTCATTAATCTTAGGTAATTTCAATATTTAATAACACGTTAAAATCAAAAGTTGCAACAAAGATTAATAACTTCTGTAGCAAATGTAGCTATTGCTTATTATTAATGTTAATGCATTAACTAAGGTTAACTAATGAGATCTTATTGTAAAGTGGTACTTATTGGTCTTTATAATTCTTTTGCACTTTAATCTGTGTGAATTTTTTTACTTTAAACATATTTTGTGTAGTTATTTCTTATAATAATAAAGTTATTAAACCTGTTATACTTTGACAACACTTTTTTGCAACTAAATTTCAATAACGTGATAATACCGTATACCATGATAAAAACTAGGGCTGCCCCCTAATAGTCGACTAACCGTTAGTCGACCAGAAGAGGCTTGGTCAACCAATTTTTTTAGTCGCTTAGTCGCAGGGGGATAAAAAAAATCCACAGGCGAAGTCATGCAGTCCGTGATGGACAGATCATTAACGGCCAGTCTATGGTAATACAGTACATCGAGCAGGACATCCAAACGCTCACCTATCATTCATCGTCCTCAAATACGGCGTATCATCTGAAATATGTAAGTATTAGCAACTTTACATGGCCACTCAATCTGATGTTGAAGCTGAACAGTAGCACTCACTGCAGGACAGATGGCACCGGTGCGCTCACTTACTCCTAAAATACTCCAACATTTTTGGTCATACAGATAAGAGTAATACATCTTTTGAATCTGTAGACTCTACGTTTATTTGTGTGCACTCACAATAACAACAAAACTTTGCGCTTTTGTAAAATAATGAAAGCAAACAGGATGCGCTTTCTGCCATCTCTGTCTGTGAACTTGAGCGCGAAACTCTGAAACTCTGTGTATACTTGCCTTACAGATAGGAGCACATATCTATAGTGAGCGAAATGTCTACTTTCAAATAAACCAATTCAAATATAAAACAAATATTCTCAGATTATGTAATCCATATGAAACATGCATACAGGCGCATCCACTGCTGTGGAGATGAGTCAGTGTCGCCGACTTCATCTCTTAAACCGAAAACAAAGAAAGCACTATAGTGTGTCAATAAATTATTAAAATGTTAATGCAGCCTCCTTACTGTTTTTTTTCCTGACACATTCATAATCATTAGCTTCTGCGGTGCGCTGTGGCTAGCTTTATACATGTGCTTGAGCGCTTATATGGTAGGCAATTAAAGGCTCATTATAATGATTTAAATGGTTTATTAATAAATGTGCGATCAGTCAACTAATGGTTAAAATGAACGACTACTAGTCGACCAGAAAAATCTTTAGTCGAGGGCAGCCCTAATAAAGACAAGCAATTAATCGCAACATGAAAATTTGATACAGGCATATGCCTAATACCTACTATTTTGGAGTGTCAGACAGTTACTTGCGCTGCATTACTTAAATTATTGTACGTGTAACATTAACATGATATCAATATTTATTTTTTTAAATATAACTTTTATTGTCAATACCGGTATACTGCAACATCCTAGTGTGTTGTGGCTGGTTGCAAGGCCATAGCTATGGAGTTCTGAGTGTTTTTACCGTTTTTAAGCAGTTGCTAGGGTGTTCTGGGTGATTGCTTGCAGGCTCAAGTGAAATGATTAGACACCAAGTCTGACATATGGTTTTGTTCAGTTTGTCAATTAAAGTTTCACCCATTTTATCATTCACCAGGTGAAAATCTTAAATGGAAAGATCACCCAAAAATTAAAATTGTCATCATTTACTCATGTCTTACCAAACCTGTATGACTTTTGTTTTTGTGTGTGTGTGTGTGTGTGTGTGTGTGTTCATAGAAGTTCCATAGATTTATTGAGTGATCGATGACATAATTTCCATTTCTGTCAGGACTACTATCATCAAAGATGATTGACAATTAGCATACAGTTTGGATTGGCTGTATGATTTCATTCTGGGCAAGAACTCCCTGTGCATCCATGCAGCCTAGCATGGATAAGAGCAGGGAGAGCAACAATAATCCCTCAGGGTAAACAGAACAGAACAACATAAATGTATTGCAGATATCATTAAGGTTCAATAATGTAATGTACATTTTAGGAATTAGTCTGATTCAAAGGAGAATCAGAAGGCTAAATCCTGACTGACAAGAGGGGGAGTCGGGGATGGAGGTGGGTAATTAGCTATTGAGCAACGCGAAGCTGGTAACTGAAGGACATTATATATATATATATACCACTATCGTCAAAGATGACTGACAATTAGCATACAGTTTGGATTGGCGGTATGGTTCTGTTCTGGGTAAGAACTCCCTGCGCATCCATGCAGCCTAGCATGGATAAGAGCAGGGAGAGCAGCAATAATCTCCCAAAACAAAACCATATGTCATATCCCCCGACACAAAATGACAGCGAAAATCTCAAGCCTTAAGCAACAAGCATGTAGCCCTTACCAATTGTAACAAGAACGTTGAAAACCCGCATAAGCCATAGCCACAAGCATGTAGCCCTTAACCAGATGACCTAACGAGTATGTTGCCAAACCTGAAAAGCTTAATCAGCAACATGTTCTCAATAACAACCAGACAGCTTAGGAACAAGCGTGCTACCAATAACAACTAGGGCCTAGACAGCTTAGGAACAAGCGTGCTACCAGTAACAACCAGATAGCTTAGGAACAAGCGTGCTACCAGTAACAACCAGACAGCTTAGGAACAAGCATGCACCCAATAACAACCAGACAGCTTAGGAACAAGCATGCTCCCAATAACAACCAGATAGCTTAGGAACAAGCATGCTACCAATAACAACCAGACAGCTTTGGAAAAAGTGTGCTACCAGTAACAACCAGACACCTTAGGAACAAGCGTGCTCCCAATAACAACCAGATAGCTTAGGAATAAGCGTGCTACCAATAACAACAAGACAGCTTAGGAACATGCGTGCTACCAGTAACAACCAGACAGCTTAGGAATAAGCGTGCTTCCAATAATAACCAGATAGCTTAGGAATAAGCGTGCTACCAATAGCAACTAGACAGCTTAGGAACAAGCGTGCTACCAGTAACAACCAGACAGCTTAGGAATAAGCGTGCTTCCAATAATAACCAGATAGCTTAGGAATAAGCGTGCTACCAATAACAACCAGACAGCTTAGGAAAAAGTGTGCTACTAATAACAACCAGACAGCTTAGGAACAAGCGTGCTCCCAAGAACAACCAGATAGCTTTGGAACAAGCATGCTACCAATAACAACTAGACAGCTTAGGAACATGCGTGCCACCAATAACAACCAGATAGCTTAGGAACAAGCGTGCTACCAATAACAACCAGACAGCTTAGGAAAAAGTGTGCTACTAATAACAACCAGACAGCTTAGGAACAAGCGTGCTCCCAAGAACAACCAGATAGCTTTGGAACAAGCATGCTACCAATAACAACTAGACAGCTTAGGAACATGCGTGCCACCAATAACAACCAGACAGCTTAGGAACAAGCGTGCTCCCAATAACAACCAGATAGCTTAGGAACAAGCGTGCTACCAATAACAACTAGACAGCTTAGGGACAAGCTGCTCCCAATAACAACTAGACATTTTAGGAACAAGCATGCCACCAACAACTAGACAGCTTAGGAACAAGGGTGCTCCCAATAACAACTAGATAGCTTAGGAACACGCATGCTACCAATAACAACTAGACAGCTAAGGAAAAGCGTGCTACCAATAACAACTAGACAGCTTAGGAACAAGCTGCTCCCAATAACAACTAGACAGCTTAGGAACAAGCTGCTCCCAATAACAACCAGACAAGTAAGGCACATTATCAGTATGATCACATACAGTAGCATGAGCATTTCACTGAAAACGACTAAATAAGTCTAAGCAAGTCGGAAAGCCTTAGCGAGCATGTTGCCAATAGTCTGAAAGCATGAAAGGAACTTAACTTAGTTTCCTGAAGACATTCAGAGATGAATGGAGAGCGAAACATAGCCAGCTGGGACGTGGAGCTTGATCTCTTAATCCTTCTTCATGGGGAGTGAAGATCCCATCTAACTTGTTCTTAAGTCAGTCTTATAACTCATGGAGTCCATACCAATAATATAGCAATGTGTGATGGTCACTGGGTGATGGTCACGATCACTGCCTCACGTGTCTGGGCATTAAACACGCTGAGGTGGCATTTGCGGATGAGTCATGTTCCCATTGCGGAAAGATGGCCATCTCGGAGCTGCGGGCCAGGCTCCGTTTCCTCCAGGGGGGCGGAGCTCCGTTGCCTCTGCCGCGATCTAGTGTTCGTACTGGCAGCAGTCAGGTGAGGACTACTTCGGGCAGTATCACGGGCGGTGGAGCTGCGGGCCAAGCTCCGTTGCCTCTGCCGCAATCTAGTGTCCGTCCTGGTGGCAGTCAGGCATGGACTACTTCGGGCAGTAGCACGGGCGGTCTGAGGGTTACAGTTGTGGCAAACCTCTCAGGGAACCAACCCTCGACGGACCATCGTTCCTCTAGCGCTTCGCAACCAGTTGAGCCGCCAAAGGAATGCGCTGGGCCCTCTTTAAAGAGCGTACCAGCGGTATCCTTCGGTGCTCCTCCCGACGACCGGATGTCGATCACTGCATCTTAGGGCTATTGCATATGAGACCGCTTTAGCACTGGCTTCATGGCCGAGTCCAGAGGTGGGCGTGGCAGCGCGGCACTCACCGTGTCCAAGTTACACCGGCCTGTCACCAAACCTTCACCCCGTGGTCAGACCTTACGGTCCTCCGGGCAGGAATACCCCTAGAACAGGTCTCCAGGCATGCTGTGGTTTACACAGATGCCTCCACCACCGGCTGGGGGGCCCC
>NW_015557078.1:141670-159789 GCF_001515605.1 Sinocyclocheilus anshuiensis
TACTTCATTGTACCCAAGAAAGGCGGTGGGTTACGACCAATCTTGGGCCTGCAAGTTTTGAACCAGGCCCTTCACAAGCTACCATTCAAAATGTTGATGCATGAACTCATTTTCGAATGCACCCGTCCCCGAGATTGGCCACCTCAGCCAGTTGGGACTTTGGGTCAACTGGGAAAAGAGCAAAATCTCTCCAATGCAGAGGATCTCTTTTCTTGGTATGGAGTTGGACTCGGTCAACCTGACAGCACGCCTCACAGAGGAACATGTTCGGTCAATGCTGAACTGCTTGAAATTTTTCAGGCGCAGGACAGTGGCCCCACTGAAAAAATTTCAGAGGCTCCTGGGGCATATGGCAGCCGCAGTAATGCCGCTCGGACTGCTTCATATGAGGCCGCTTCAGCACTGGCTTCACGGCCGAGTCCCGAGATGGGCGCGGCACGCACCGAGTGATTATCACTCCGGCCTGTCGCCAAGCCCGTGGTCGAACCCTGCATTTCTACGGGCAGGAGTTCCCATAGTACAGGTGTCCAGGTATGCGGTTGTGTTCACAGATGCCTCCACCACAGGCTGGGGGGCCACGTACAATGGGCATGAAGTGTTGGGGGTTTGGACGGGCCCCCATCTGCACTGGCATATCAATTGCCTAGAGTTGTTAGCAGTGCGCCTTGCCTTGAACCATCTCAAAGGGCGCTTATGGGGCAAGCACGTGCTGGTCCGAACGGACAACACAGCGACCGTTGCATACATCAACCGACAAGGTGGTCTGCACTCCCGTCGCAACTCGCCCGGCACTTCCTCTTTTTGGAAGTGGAAGGTTCTGAGGTCACTTCGTGCCATTCACATTCCATGCCTGCTCAACCGTACGGCGACTCCATCCCCAGACGGTCCAGCTGATTTTGGGACGTTTCGGAGCCGCTCAGATAGACCTCTTTGCCTCTCCAGATACCTCTCACTCCCTCCACCCTTAAAGTTTATGTCGCTGCGATTGCTGCTAACCATGACCCCGTGGAAGGGAAGTCGGTAGGTAAGCATGACCTGGTCATCAGGTTCCTTAGGGGGGCGAGAAGGTTAAATCCTCCCCGGCCCCCCTCCATACCCTCTTGGGACCTGTCTCTAGTGCTTAAACCACTACAGCAGGGCCCATTTGAGCCTTTGCAGGGTGTGCCCTGCCCGCTCAGGTTGTGAGCTCACTCTACTAGGAGTGTTGCATCCTCTTGGGCACCTCGTGGCACCTCGCTGACAGATATTTGTAGAGCTGCGGGCTGGGCTCCTCCATCTCCTCGGCAGCCAGACATGGCGAAACATCCGGCGCCAGGCCTTCACTCGATGAATCCTTGAGAACCGGTACAAGGCTGGATTCCATATGTGAGACCTAAGTGGATCCCATATGTGTAAGGTCCACGGTATAGCCTCAGAGCCCGTGTTTCCCCGGCAGACTTCTGCCATTTCCAAGAGGGTTACAATCACCTCCAATATTGCAGGAGTTGTATGAATGGAATAAACAGAATTAAACCGGACAAAACAAACATTTAACCAATCATATTAGAACACACACACACACACACACACACAAAAAAAAACAGGACAGGCAAATCACGTGGTCTCGCGAATCCTGTCGCTTCGCTTCTGAAATGCTCCTGGTGTGGCACCACGTGGAGGATGGAACAAAACCTCGTCTGAGCCATAATGCGCCGCAGATGTGTGCAGTGTAAATAAGGGGTAACTTTGAATAACAAGATGTTGAGTTATTTTTTTTAATACTTGTTAAGTGTCTTGTTGATACTGCAAATGCATTTTAATGCCACAGAACATTGCACAACTCACACATGCAAGTCAACAAGCATACAACACCACACAATACATACTCAGCACTTCACTGCACTCAAACGCACAAGCATACAACACCACACACATTATGTAAACAACATACTCCACTCTATACCACACACACAAACATAAAACAGCACAAATATCAAAAAAAGAATGTTGATGCTTACTGTTATTTGTTACAGATTGTTTACTGTTGTTCTGTAATCTGTATTTTTAGTCATTTTCAAATCAAAATCCTGTGTAATGGTAGAACACAGCATGCACCTTAAAAACACACACAAACACTACTTTCCATGTTTTATGGGGACTTCCTATAGGCATAATGGTTTTTATACTGTACAAATTGAATATTCTGTCCCCTAAACCTACCTCGGGGGAAAATAATGATTTTTATACTGTACAAACTGTAAATTCTATCCCCTACCCCTAAACCTGAGGAAAACATTTTGAATTTTTACATTTTCAAAAAAATATATGTATCATTTTAGTGATTTATAAGCTGTTTTCCTCATGGGGACCAAAAAGAAATGTTACTATCCTTGTTGGGACATTTGGTCCTCATGATAGGGAATACCAGGTACACACACACACACACACACACACACACACACACACACTGTGCACTATTTCAAACATACTAACATTCAACTACATTTTAGAACAAGTCAGACATGTTTCTATATCTGTAAATTGTTGAACAGCTGAAAATGTTTTAAGAGATGTTTAAGTTGCATTTGTAAAAAAAAAAAAAAGAATAAAATAAAGAAGTCATTTAATATTCACCAGTTGTAATTTTAAGTAATTGAGCAGTACCTAGGTATTTTAAAATACAAAAACTTAAAATTATCAATCTAAATGAGCTTAAAATTTATAATGGGGTGAACAAGACTTTTATTGTAGAAATAACTTAAAATTATTATTATAAACTACTTAAAATATTGTGTTACACCAGCTAATGCATTTGAGCAAAACTGTTCACTGGGATACTCAAACATTTAAGCATTGCCAACTAAAGATTTTTAGGTAACACTGCTTAAAATTCCATGCGAAATTTACTTAAGAAGAGGGATGCAAAAATTATGCACTATATTTTTAAGTAAATCTAGCATATGTTTTTTTCAGTGTTGGCTGATAAAATGTAATTTCACAAATGGGATCAAAACTGAATTATCTGAAAGTTGAGTGTTATGTTCCAGTGTTTGACAAGAGTGCAACACATCACTAGTGTTACAGCTGCACTCCACAGAGCTCTGAACAGCCAAAAGTGAGAGAGCGAGAGAAATACTTTAATCATCATAAAACATTACTATCCTCACTAGCACAGGAACACAGAATAGAACATTTTGTTTTTCAAGGGATACATTTTGATGGGGTGCAAGGTTAGACAGCACTGAGAGCACTTTGATTATTTCTTGAGAAATGTGAAAGGCATCCTGAGAAAGTCAGATTTAATAATAACACCCACTACAGACTACAACGCCACACATTCCTATATAATAGGTCATGACATATAAGGGAACCCAGGGAAATAAGCTCCTCGTTCTACAGGTGATAAAATATGATACAATCATTTTCTTTGAAATTGAATGAATCGCCTGGTAAGACCTTGTGGTCATGAGGGTGTGACATTGCGTGTCTTTATGTGCTTGTGTGTGAAGCCAAGCCCAGAAAGCATATTTTCATGAGAGAGAAAAAAAATACTTAAAAAAAAAAATTGTACCTTTGTTTTGGCAATTTTGAAATCAGTTTTTGAAATCTCTCAGTCATACTTGCTGAGAGATTTCAAAAACCTGCACAGGTGTCAACCATCAGCTGAAATAATCAATTGGGACAAAGCACCGGCACCTTTCTTGGAAGCACTTCGCAGTATGACGCCATAGCAGCCTTTATGTGTGCCACTCACACAGACGGTTGGAGAAGATGGAAATGCCTGTCAGAAAGCTCATGACTGCATTATCACTTGCCAGCCAACCGAGACCTCTCTCCTTTCTGTCGTTTATGACAGCTTCTCTCACAGCATCTGATTATTAACTGTTTACATCTCAAACAACAGATATCAGCAGGAGGACCAAGCCTCAAAAAAACTAAAAGTGAATGAATAACATGGGGAAAATGTATAGAAAATCCATTATGCTGAAAATGGATACTGAAAATTTAGCTTTGCCATCACAAGAATAAATTACATTTTAAAATATAACAGATATTTTAAATTGTACTGTAATAATATTACACAATATTACTCTTTTTTTACTGTATTTTGATCACATGCAGCTTGTTGACCATAAGATACTTCCTTCAAATATATAAAACTACAAATGAATATACAGTATAAAATAAATACATTCGGGATGATACATCTATTCACTCTGTTTGTTTGTTTGTTTGTTTGTTTTGTCAATTATTAAAAGTATATAATATTACTGTATAATGCACACTATTACTATTATGTTTAATAATTTTAAATGTTTATCAAAGTTTATTAAAATAATATAATTTATTAAAGGAGACCTATAATGTTCCTTTTTTACAATATCAGAATCAGAATCAGAATGAGCTTTATTGCCAGGTATGTTTACACATACGAGGAATTTGTTTTCGTGACAGAAGCTTCCACAGTGCAACAGAATGACAGTGACAGAACAAAAAAACACAGATAATAAAAAATAAAAATAAATAAAAAATAAAAAATAGAACAAGTAAATAAGGAATAAAAATATACAAATCGACAATTGTATGTACAGGTATATAACAATAGACAGTTGTATGTACAGGTATATTATGTGCAAATTGAAATATGTGTGTTAGATAAATAAGTGTATGAGTGAATATATAGTGTGTGTTCCACAGTTATTGTCAAGTGTTCATGAGATGGATTGCCTGAGGGAAGAAACTGTTCCTGTGTCTGGCCGTTCTGGTGCTCAGAGCTCTGTAGCGTCGACCAGATGGCAACAGTTCAAAGAGGGAGTGTGCTGGATGTGAGGGGTCCAGAGTGATTTTGCCAGCCCTTTTGCTCACTCTGGATGAGTACAGTTCTTGAAGAGAAGGGAGGGTTGTACCAATGATTCGCTCAGCAGTCCGGACTACCCTCTGTATAAAAACAACTGCGGAGCACGCCACGGAGGCAGCCATCAGCGTCGGTCCCATCGCGAATCAATGCGACTGTTATATGTAATATACATCTCAGGTGTCCCCAGAATGTGTATGTTTTAGCTCAAAATACCCCACAGATGATTTATTATATCGTTTTGAAAATGCCTATTTTGAGTGGAAGCAGAAACAGGCTGTTTTAGTCCATTTCTCTTTAAATGCAAATGAGCTGCTGCTCCCCGCCCTCTTTCCCAGAACAGGGCTGCAATTTTAGCTCGTATCTCAGATCTCTGCCAAAAAACATCCATTTGGTTTTGATCATCATGTATATCGCGCTGAAATCACGCGTTTTAAAGCCATATCAGTTTAAATTTCTGATATACGTTTTTCTGGACGCACACATCCGTAGCACGCGAACAGCGGCTGTCACACGCATGTGAGTACTAAAAGTTCTCTTTCACACACAAGTTTATGTTAAAAACACGATTAAGTTACAAAAACACAGTCGGTTATGTCTGTGAAGTTAAACAGCTGGGAAAGAAATCGAAATTCTATATTAGATCAGTGTATTAAGTGACAGCAGCATAATATGCAGTACCAATACTGGCCGCTGTGTGCCTTTACAGCTCGTTCCTCAGATACTCTGCTAAAAAAAAAACATCTATTTGGTTTTGATTATCAAGTCTATTGCACCGAAATCATGCATTTTAAACCACATTAGTTTAAACTTCTGATATATGGTTTTCTGAGCGCACAGAAAGCAGCTGTCACATGGCATGTGAGTACTAAACTAAGTTCTCTTTCATGTCTTATTGCGCTTAACACACATGAGTTACAAAAACATTTGGTTATGTGTAGGTAAACAGCTGGGAAACAAATTTTTGTATTTTGTGTTACATGTTTATATTAGATCTGTGTGTCAGCAGCGTAATATACAGTAAATAAATCAACAAATCCATTGCTCTCTTGTCTCCTCTTAGGCTGGGACTTTTGTGTTTTGTGCTCGTCAGTGCAGCCAAAGACAGAAAAGTTAGCATGCTTTGCTTGAACTTTCGCCATGGCATTAGAACTGGTACACCGTTGTCACTTGCAAAAACACAATGGAGTCACCGTAGGTGGAAACTTACAGATTAAGGGGCAAGATCTGAGCAACTTGTTTTTCACAAGCTTGCAGAGAATGGCTTACCGTGGCTTACTTGGGTTGTTCTTTTTCATGTTTTCTGGATTGGTAGATGCACCAGGGACACAATTATAGCACTTAAACACGAGAACAGGTCAGATTTACATGATATGTCACCTTCAATGCTTTTAGTAATTGTCTTTTATGTGTATTTTTTTATGTTTTTAGTATTATAAACCCTATTTTACCATACCAATAAAACATGTTAATTCTGCTTCTGAAAGCCTGCCAAGCCTGGGGGAGAAATGTCAGTCAATCATTTTGATTTGCAATTAGACTAGTGTATGATTTATACTACTGCTATAGTCAAGTAATCTGACTGAAATAAGAAATTCAATGGTCAGGCATAATAACAGTCTTTCCTGAAAAAACATCAAAAGATTTTGAGATTTTGTCTTTTTTTTCCCATGTAGTTAATCCCAGTATACAGCTACACATAAATCTATTCTGCTCAAATCAATGTACGCTTGTTCTCTTTTTAGTTTTCCTTCCCTTTTCACCGTTTTTTTTTTCTCACACTTGTGCCTGCAAACACCCACAAGTGTACTCACACACGCACAGAGTTGTTTCCCATCTGCAGAGCTCTTCCTGTCGTGCCGTGGCTACTGCAGACACTCCACACACGCACTCACGACCCTATGAGATCTGCTACGCTTGTTCTTTTGTCTCTCTTGCGCCATTGTTCCCTCATTTCCTTACCTAAAGTGCAGGCGGCAAGTGCGCTCGTTTTCCAGCTCTGTAATCGCTGTTTTTTTCTCCGCCTTCACGCTCTCCATCTCACGCGTGACCACGCACAGCTGCAGGTCAAGGCCCTTCATGCTGGAAAAGAGACATAGAGTGAGATATACACAGAAAGCAGCAATGGCACAATAATTATTACGTTAGAGTTTTTATATATATATACAGTGGGTACGGAAAGTATTCAGACCCCCTTCAATTTTTCACTCTTTGTTATATTGATCAAACACAGCTGGACTCAAATGAAGGTGTAGAACCATCTCAAGGCTGATCAGAAGAAATGGACAGCACCTGAGTTAAATATATGAGTGTCACAGCAAAGGGTCTGAATACTTAGGACCATGTGATATTTCAGTTTTTCTTTTTTAATAAATCTGCAAAAATGTCAACGATTCTGTGTTTTTCTGTCAATATGGGGTGCCGTGTGTACATTAATGAGGAAAAAAAATTAACTTAAATGATTTTAGCAAATGGCTGCAATATAACAAAGAGTGAAAAATTTAAGGGGGTCTGAATACTTTCCGTACCCACTGTATATATATATATATATATGGAACAATATTGTTTGTGTGTAAACATTTCACATGTCGATTTTCCAAATATAAAAAGTCTTTATTTTTCTCTCAATAAAAGTTCAATGGCAGGAGAGCGGCCCAGCCACAGAGCAGGAGGGTTGCGTTACGCGCTGTGTGTGTGGATTGTGTGAGACTAAATGAGAGACAGATTCTGTAGGGCAGATATACGGTCTGCAGAGTATTATGGGCTTTTGTGGATCTCACAAAGACAAGGTCGCTATAGCAACGGAAGAGTACACACCAAGGCTGACTAAATCCCTGGCACGAAGGGGTTTATCGAACCTGAGGCAATAGCTGATGTATCAGTGTGATATCACTGGGAGCGTAATTGTCTGACATTGTGTTTGCGTGTGCCCATTTCAGTGCCTATTTCAGGCTCGTGTTTGTGTAAGACAGAACGAGAGCGTGAGAGAGAGTGTGTGAGTGCTATTGTTTGTGTTTGTGCTGGTAAAAGACATGGGTTTGAATAAATTTAGACCTAAAAAAGATTCCCAGCTGCAGATTCTTGGCTTCTTGTGGTGAAGTCATGACTTTTATTCACATCTGTATGTATTCGTGAGAAATCAGAATGCATGCGGATCTATAAATTCCAATGCATTAGTTTCCAGTAGCTGAACTCAGAAACGGCCCAAGTGTTTGTGGACACGCTTTGAATCTGTTTGCGTCTGGACAGATTCTGGTGCATGCTGGTGTAGGACAGCCATAGAATCAAATTTTGTGATCTTGCAATGATGTATTTCAGTTAATAGCCCTCTATGGAAAATGGAAAATGCTTAGGAAACTAATTTATTTGAGAGAAATTCATTTCTCTTCTAATTAAATTCATATGTACTTCAAACTTCTATGGTCTCAAATGGAATTGTCATTCAATATGTCCTTCAATGCTGTTCTTCAAAGCATAACGCATCCCGACTGCTGAGCTGATTCTGCGCTCTGAGTTCTATACTTTGCCTGAGAACAAGTTGTTCATGCATAAATTAATAACTGCAAAACATTTAATTGATTCAGTTTTCTATAAAATGTCCCAAGGAAATGCATTATTGAAGCTTCAGCTGGAATACAGAGTAGCAGACATGTTGTTATAACATAATGTTTTTGCTAAATTAGATTTTTTTAAATATATATTATAATACAACATAGTTATTTAAATTGATTTTTTTTTCATATTGTGTGTAATTGCAGCCTTGGTGAGCACAAGAGACTAATTTTAAAAATAATTTTATAGAAGAAAATCCACACACAAACACACACACACTCAAAAACAAACAAACAAGCCAGGTTAAAATCTCAGCAGATGCTCACTTACAACAAAATCCTGAAAAACAAATACACACGGCACAGCTGTGTTCTCCTAATGAATATACTCTATTGTTTGGATAATGTTAAAAGAGCTCTATTGCCAGATCAGTTTATGGGGTGTATGGGGAATGTAAGTGTATAAGGGGCAAAAACGCCTTCCAGATCAATATTCTTAGTTTGACATTTGTGATATACTGCCCTTTTGAGCTTAAGTGTCTGCTCATACTGTGAAAAAAGGACTTCAAAAACCCCACAAAGGAAAAGAAAAATGAAGCTCTTTTGACTCTTTATTATCCCTTAACAAATCTCAGAGCCACAGCTGAACACAGAGATGCAAGAGTGAGAATGTACTGTTCTCACTTCTGTTGTCAGACAATCCAGCCATGCTGAAATATGGCGCAGCTACAAATGGCTTCGGAATGCACTGTACCCAGTACTGTCAGTGAAATGACACACGCTACAATCTTGTAAGGACATGAGAGACCTGTTCCAGAATCTTCATCACTTATTTAAGGGCACTGAGAAAGCAGCACGAAACATTATATTCATCTTCAGATGCCTCTGTTATTTCCATTATACATTCCCACCCATCCACACAGGTAAATTCCAAGGCTTATGGGTATTTAGAAGGCTTCAGATGATAAATACCGCAGAAATGAGCAGATTACAGAGTATTTAATCAGAACATAAATCCATACGTTAAGATTTAGTGCAGACTGTTGTGATACAGAGGGTTCTGATGTATTGTGGGTAAACGCAGCAGTTGGCCCTATTGTCTCAAAGCAAGGCTTAAAGAGACACAGTTGCAGAGCTAGCGATGTCTCGCTCATTACCTCACTTGTTACTCAATCAGAATTAGAGCAGAGCCTCAGACTGGGTACAGACATTCAGCTGCCTACGGAGTGTGTGTGTGTGTGTGTGTATGTGTGTACCAAGAGATATGAGTCGTGATAAATCCCAGACTAAAGACGATGCTGCTGTTCTCTCATCTACAGGACTGTGTGTGCGTGTAGGAGGCTGAAAAAATCGTGATAACAGCGAGCAACTGGCTGTGGTTGCAACCATGTGCGTGAGTGAGCCGGGGAACCGACCTGCTCTTTCTATTAACATGTGATTGAGTGGGAGGCCGAGTGTGCGTATGCTTCCGTACATTTATCTGTGTGACTTCATGCAACGGTGAATCACTATAATGATTTTGTGCTAGTTATAGACATTTATGATACTGTGTCACTGGCTTTGTTCCAATACCTAGTGAGTCAGTTGGTGTCTACGGCCTACATAGGCTGAAATGAAACCTCATAAGTAAGTGATTTGAAACTATACATAGGCAGTGACTTTGAGCTCCTCACATGAAGCATACAGATTTTTCAATGCAGCATATTTCTAAGGGAACAACATGATACACTAATAAACATAAAAATGCATAACACTGGTTAAATATTTCTGCAACTGGAAACTAAAAAAATCTGGTATATTTTTTTTTCTGAAATATAATAATGCATTATCACAGTTGACAGAAAACACTGATAGAAATGTGTTATGCTTAAATGTTTGAAAATATGACAACTGTTTGTAATTGAATTTTTGGATGCTGAGGTAGCCCAGGAGAGGATGGGAATTTGTGTTTTGCCAACAAAAATATGCATTTAAAAATAATAATAATGATAATGTTAATACAATTTATTTATTAAATAAATAATAACAGTACATTTAAATAATAATAAATATTTAAAAAGAAAACAGATGCAAGACAATAATTCACTGCACAAACCATGTTTAGTTCTACTGCAAGAGACATCAATTTTTGTGCCAAATAATTGGACATAGCCTTGGACGTCTATAACAGAAAGTTTATGAAAAGTTTCGGGACATAATCCTATTTTTATTTTGCTATTCCAAAGATGGAAAATCTGCTTATTAATAGTTAGTAAGGTAGTTGTTAAGTTTAGGTATGGGGTCAGATTACACTCTAAAAAACGCTGGGTTGTTTCAACCTAACTTTGGGTCCAACCAGCTGTTGGGTTTTACATTTTTTACATTAAATTTATAACCCAAAAGTTGGGTTAGTCCATATTTGACCCAAAGAAACAACCCAGTATTTTTTAGAGCGTAAGAAATCTAAAATATGGCCATGCAGAATAAGGCATTAACATATGCTTCATAAGTACTAATAAACAGCCAATATGCTAGTAATATGCATGCTAACAAGCAACTAGTTAGTGAGAATTGGTCCTTAAAATAAAGTGTTACCAGTCTGCTATGCTATTTGCGTCCCCCATCAGTACAATCTTGTGACTCATATACTCATAGTATGCCAGATTTATAATTTGAACCAGAGTCGGATAATAACTTGGCAGCAGTAATGTAAGCAAATGCCATGTGTTTGTCACATAAAGAACGATTAAATGAAAAGTCATAATTTCATTGCCTAATTAAATTAGACAAGGACCTAATATAAAATCAATACCAGTGAACCGGGTACACATCTGGATAACCTATGTGTTGACGTACTATGATCAACATTTGTCTATTCTCCCAACACATCCAGCCTTGTTTTGCCAGCCATTGTGATCAAAAGAAGAAATATCACACCATCTAACAAATAACCAATTACGCAACGATTAACAAGTACGATACAGCATCATGCCAACAAAATGTGCCGGTTCCGCTTCTTTCAGCATGCCGGAAGACCCAGTGGGCTTCTCACCCCTCTGTTGAACAGCTCTGCGACTGAACGTGAGGTTTTGATCAGCAGTGTGAAGCTGGGGAGCATTAGAGTAATGAACACAGAACAGAGACGTGACTCATGGCCGCATTCCCAATCAGTCGAGAAGCTCATAGAGCTCATTCTAAATCACCATCTTACTGAAAGAACCAGGCTACTGGGAAGCAGCCATGTGGAATATTCTGGATCACTTCTCAAACCTTTGGAAATACAAAAAGGGTTGCTTTAATCATTGCAAAGACAAACAAAACCTATCCTAATTAACTGAACTGACATGTATAGTCTGGCTAATTTTATTACTCGGCGCTGATGAGCAAATGAAGCGTTAATGTGAAAACAAGAATAGAAGTAGCACGCAAATTTCAAAGGGCAATAGTGTCAAAAAAGACTGTGTGTGTATGTATAAAACAGAGAAACAGCCTGTCCTTCCCTTCCTAAAGCATTTCCTTGATTATAATCATTGCTATGGCATCATTCATGGAAACCAAACATCATAAAACACAAACAAGATGAGATACATACAACCACTGAGACACTCAACAACACACACTCACACTCTCTTTCACTCAGGGATGAGATCCTTTGATGTTATTTCAGTCAGAAAGGAAACGTTGTTAGCCTTTCTCCAGGCTCACCGAAGTTTATGCATGGATCTTGAATGAGATCACAAAAAGTCTGGCTGAAATATGAAAATCATATGCATCATTGTGATACTCTCCTTTCCTGCAAACCCACAACAGGAGGCTTTCAGTTTTTATTATTTATTATTTTTTGCCGTTTACTCCTCTGTTGCCGCTGCCATTGTCATCGCAACCGTTGAGGAGAATCTTCAATGTGTGCCTGAAGCTAAATGTGTGGCTTACTCATGTTTTCCCAGACTTCCTTATACAAGCAAGACACACAAAAGTATATCAGATGCATTTTATGTGCAGGTGGATAAATGAGACCTCTGGGTTTGCATACACAAAATATCTCTCACATTCGTATAGACATGAGTATGCAGACGTACGCAAAAACGCAAGGCCTAGGGTTTGAGATGATGAGGGAAGAAAGGAAATATATAGCTCATATTTCAGCTCCATTGCTTTCCATAAGGACACAATATACACCTGTTTGAAATATGAATGCAGAAATAAAATAGGAACAAAAGAAAAAAAAAACGGGGAAAAAAACAAAGAAAGAAAGAAAGAATATGTTCTAGTCTGCGAGACTGGTTCCTTTGATTTGCAAATATATCCTGAATGAAAGGTTGAAAGGTCAAAAGAAAGAAATAACAAATGAAAGGTTGAAAGGTCGAAAGGTCGAAAGAAAGAAAGAAAGAAAGAAAGAAAGAAAGAAAGAAAGAAAGAAAGAAAGAAAGAAAGAAAGAAAGAAAGAAAGAAAGAAAGAAAGAAAGAAAGAAAGAAAGAAAGAAAGAAAGAAAGAAAGAAAGAAAGAAAGAAAGAAAGAAAGAAAGAAAGAAAGAACATGTTCCCTTCCGAGGGAACTTCGAACTGCGCCCTCTAGGGGTCGCTATGGGGAACACCTCCAGCGTGACCAGTGTCTGAAGCATATATGTAAACACACCAATGCTATTGGCCAGCGACAGTCTATGAAGAAAGAAAGAAAACATGCTCTAGTCTGCTAGTCTGGTTCCATTGATTTGCAAATATATCCTGAATGAAAGGTTGAAAGGTCAAAAGAAATAAATAAATGAAAAGTCGAAAGAATGAAAGAACAAATGAAAAAAGGTCAAAGAAACAAAGAAAGGTCGCGAGGTCAAAAGAAAGAAAAAAAGAAAGAACATGTTCCCTTCCGAGGGAACTTCGAACTGCGCCCTCTAGGGGTCGCTATGGGGAACGCCTCCAGCGTGACCGGTGTCTGAAGCATACATGTAAACACACCAATGCTATTGGCCGGCGACAGCCTATGACGTCATCACCGGCGTGACCACAGTATAAAAGGGAGCCAGGAGAACACGTCATCCTCTTCTTCGTCTTCAGAGCCTGTTTTGTTTGAAGTGCATTCTGGTAAGAACGCTGTTTCTGTTTGTTACTATTATGGCAAGCACTAGCACTAGCAAGGCGTTTAGGAGATGTGTGGATCTGTGTCTGCGTTATCTGACCCCCGATGACACACACGACCTTTGCGTCATATGTTTGGGTGAAGAGCACGCGCGTGATGTCCTTGAGGGGGCAGCATGCGTTCATTGTGAGCTTTTTTTCCATGAGGAAGTTCCGCTCTCGTTTGGCCCTTTTTTCGAGGAAAGAGGGTCAGCCATCGGTTCCTCAGGGCTCAGGACCGGCCGTTGCTGAGGCACAGAGGAAACTGAGCTCATGGGGGTCTCAGGTGGACCTGGCCGATGAATTAAAGAAGGGGCTTTCCCTTTCTCGTTCATCGGTCATGGACGAGAGTGAGCTGCTGGAGGATGATGTTATTTCTCTGACGTCATCCAATCAAGCGGCTAGTGCTCTGCTGGCTCCCGGCCAGGAAGAGCAGGAGATGTCAGAGGTGGACGAGGAAGTTGAGACTGAGTCCTCTCAAACCTCCTGCCCTGCGTATGAGGAGCTGCTTGAGGTTATGGAACGCGCCACGGCAAGGCTTGACTTGCCGTGGAAGCGGACTAGAAGGGTGGCGTCTCGCGGTCGGGTCTATGAGCGCTATCTTTCTGATCAGAACCCTCCAGCTCAGGTGAGCCTTCCATTTCTTCCTGATCTTCATGTGGAGATTGAGAAGACTTGGAAAAATCCGTTCTCTTCGCGCATCCACCGGTTTCATCAGACTAGTTATGCCAACGTGGAGGGGATGCGCAAGAGCGGATATGAGAGGGTACCCCCCATTGAAGAGAATGAGCCTGCTATCTCGCTATGGGAGAGACATCCTCTCTTAAGACTCCCTCCTTGCCATCCAGAGCCCTTCAAATGACATCTTGTCTGAATGGCAGGGTGTACGCAGCAGCAGGTCAGGCGGCGACTTCATTGCATACCATGGCAATTTTGCAAGCCTACCAGGCTGACCTGCTGAAAGACCTGGATAAAGGTCAGGGTCTTTCCCCTGAAGAAGTGTCTGACCTGCGCCGCACTACGGATCTCACTCTCCGTGCCACCAAACAGACCGCTACTGCCATGGGCAAATCTATGGCGGCTATGGTGGTAATGGAGAGACATCTGTGGGTGAACCTGGCTGACATCGGGGCGAAGGAGAGGGGCTTTCTCTGTGATGCGCCGGTCTCTCCTTCTAAACTTTTCGGCACTTCCGTCGAGACGGTTATCGAGAAGTTTAAGGAGGCGAGGGCGTGCTCAGCTGCTTTTAAGTCCTTCATCCCACGAAGGCCCAGGTCTCAGCCCGAACAAAGGGGTCCTAGCCTGTCTTGGTCTAAGGACCAAAGACAGGTTCAGAAGGCTAGTGTCGTGACTCGTGCCCCTCCTCCGCCTGCGGGCAGGTCTAGAAGGCGGCGCGAGTCGAGGGGTCAGAGGCAAGACCTGAAGGAGGTGATCCAGACAAGGTGTTCCCAAAACTCCCTCTTACGGTATTTACATCTACCCTCATCTTCCTCCCCCAATTCCCCTGTTAACCCTTTCCTGCCCTAATCATGGTAAGAACCTCCATGCAACCGGCATTACAGTCTGGACCAATGATGTTCCGGTAAGTTTCTATGTCTCATAGAACTACCTACTGAAAGTCCGGGGGAGACAGGTGTGTGAGCCATGGTGGGTGAGTATTAGGGCTGCACGATTATGACAAAAATCATTATTGTCGATTATTCCCTTGAAATTGTAATTGCGATTATTACGATTATCACAATTTACATTGAATGATGTTTATACCATTGTTTGATGCACCTGCATGCCGTATTTTTATATGAAAATAAACAAGCTGAAAACACTCTAACTGAAAAACTTTTAGTGCTTTTCTATAGTATTAAGCCTCAAATGTCAACTATACATCAGATTGGTTTCTTCTTAAATTATAAAAAAATATTCATAAAAATATGAATGGTATTATAGTGTTATACTAAAACTAAAATTAAAACAATGGAAAAACCCTTAAGATAACATGTAGAAAAAAAACGCATCTTAAGCACATAGAATAACATAAGTGGACTTTGAACGATTAATTGCCGCTTTGAACGATTACGTAATTGTGGCATCCATAATTGTAATCGCGATTAGAATTTTGATTAATTGTGCAGCCCTAGTGAGTATGATCCATGTCTTCTTTGCTAGCCTTGACTAGTTTTTTGAATTGCAGTTCCTCTTGTCCTGTGTTGTTTTAATATCTCAGTCTCCGCTGAGATTCCTTTTTCTAACATGTATGTTATACTGTTTCATTCTTAGATGGAAGCATTTCCTTTCTCTTCCAGTGAGCCTCGCTGAGGATACATCACTTATGCTGGCTGGCAGGATCCTGATGGCTTGTAAACCCCGTGCTGGCTGGACTTCGACTCTGAGTTGGTAGGCTTCCCCGAGAAGCCTCCTTGGTCATTCATGTCCTCAGTATGAGTACTGCAACCTCAGGAACTGCGGGCCTTTGAGGGTTGCTCAGTCTCGCCTTGAGGGGCCTCTTTAGACCTGAGCTGGGATTTTTTTGCCTCAGCCTAGGATCGAGAGCGCTGCTCCCATAATCATATTATGCACACCAAGTAGTAAAGTCTTTTTGTGACTTCCTTGGTCAATTATTTCTATGGTGGGAGTTTGCAGCTCCCCCTATTGGAGTTCTATCTGCATTCTGAGCATGGTGATCCCCTCTCTGCGGATGGGTCATTACAATCTGGATGGGACGACTGTTTCTCCTCTCTGCGGAGAGTCGAGAATCTTGCTCCTGGGGGTTTTTGCCGCTATAGTTAAGGGCACACGCTAGCTCTCTGTGCATTTCTTTAAATTCCATAATCATGGTAGCTGTGCACGCTGGGCTTTTGCGCACTTTTCTAAAATCCTTTATGGTAACGGTGACGCGATCTACTTCGTCTCCTTTCTCTGAGTGGATTTAGGCCCCGGATTTCCTGGGCTTCACTCTTCTGCTGTATCTCTGTTGATACCTGCATGGTTGAGCTTGGTAGTGCTCCCTCTTTTCCGAGGGGTTTCTATGAGCACGCCGCTCCCTCCTGAGCGTGGTTGCTGTGGCTTTAGTAATGGTATTTCTAAATCCATATCTATGGTAAGTGCTCACGCTAGTTCTTTGGGCACTTTTTCTAGTCCATATTCATGGCAGGTGTACACGCTAGTCTTTGTGCACCTTTTTTAAAAACCCTTGTTGGGTAAGGGTGGCGCGATGCTGACATCATCCCCTTTCTCTGAGTTGGTTCTGGCCCCAGTTTTACCTTGGGCCCCACTCTCCGTGTACACACTTTGTAGACATGGTGTTGCTACTAAGTCCCCTGGGTATTTTATACTCTCAGAGCGGGAAGTAGTCCCTGTTTTACAAGGCAGGATATGGGTTTTTGCCAGCCCTGGTTCTTGGTTGTATCCCCTTAAAGGAATCCTTTCTTTATGATTCCAAGCCTTGAGCTTTGCCGTGGGCTTGGGTTTTTCATAAGCCAGCCCTTGCAGGTAAGTTTTTTGGCACAGCTCGGGCCTTTTGGCCGTATGGGATCATATCACTAACAGCCGTCAGAAACGTCCTGGGGCAGCTCCTCTGATTTGGTTGAGTTGGTACTTAGTGATAGCCTCAGTTTAGCATGCACTCCCCTCAGCATGGTGGCGTGGGTATACCGTTCCCCATAGCGACCCCTAGAGGATGCATTTCAAAATTCCCTCGGAAGGGAACGTCTCAGGTTACTTATGTAACCATGGTTCCCTGAGAAGGGAACGAGACACTGCGTCCTCTAGTCTCCTGCCATGCTTCGGACGTAAGCTTCAGACGAAGAAGCGGATGACGTGTTCTCCTGGCACCCTTTTATACTGTGGTCGCGCCGGTGATGACGTCATAGGCTGTCGCCAGCCAATAGCATTGGTGTGTTTACATATATGCTTCAGACAACGGTCACGCTGGAGGCGTTCCCCATAGCTACCCCGCAGTGTCTCATTCCCTTCTCAGGGAACCATGGTTACTTACGTAACCTGAGACGTTCTAGTCTGCGAGACTGGTTCCTTTGATTTGGAAATATATCCTTTATGAATATTCCATGTGAGACCAGTGAAATTGTATATTTGCATAATTTGTGCTGACTCAGACCCACAGCAGAGAGGATAATGGCCAGCCGTTCACTGTTTGCTTGGTTGCTAGCAGTAACAACAGGCCAAGGATGTAGCTAAATTATTGTAATCTAATCATCACTCCAAAAGGTTTCTTTGTTTCAGTTCAATCCAAATGTGCTTTAGCGTTGCGTTATAGCAGTTATAGCATGTGTAAATATACAGTGAGACCACTGAGACTAAAATGCTTCTATTTTGCATTTTTTTTCTCTTTTTTCTCAAAATTATCAGCATGACAATTTGAATAAAAAATTAGAGCATTTGAAAAATCTGCATGAATATGTAAAATGCTTTAATGACTGCAGCAATTGAGCGGCATGAACTCCACTAGCGTGTGAACGATCTCCAGCATGATCTGAGACGATGCAAAGAGCATCTTAAGCTTCAATGAAAGAAGAACATCTGACCATCTGTCAAAGAATCCCATGATCAATGTCACAGATTTATTGATTTGATTATTGACCTAGAGATATTTCTTCATTGTTTAATGCCATACCTGTTTGCAATTTCTT